>NW_008653231.1:75934-91397 GCF_000695815.1 Acanthisitta chloris
TTCCTGCTGTAGACTCTCCATCATTTTGATAATTATACAGCTTGGAAACTTTTTTCTTTTTATAGTCTTTGAAACTATAATGAAGTCTTCAGCACTGCCAACCCAAACCATCCAAAAATCTTGAATCGGGCTTGAAATAATCATGAGATTGGCCTGAAAATCATGCAACTGAATGTACTTGGCTTCTTTTTATTTGCCTTCTGGTTTTGAGTGTTTAGGGTGATTTTGATAATTATACAGCTTGGAAACTTTTTTCTTTTTATAGTCTTTGAAACTATAATGAAGTCTTCAGCACTGCCAACCCAAACCATCCAAAAATCTTGAATCGGGCTTGAAATAATCATGAGATTGGCCTGAAAATCATGCAACTGAATGTACTTGGCTTCTTTTTATTTGCCTTCTGGTTTTGAGTGTTTAGGGTGCAATGGGGTCACATTTGCAGGGTTTCCTCTGCATCTGTGTGGGCCAGAAATGCAATCTTTTTATAAGACAACTGAAATTCCTTGAGTATTCACATGACTCCAGAAGCTGGGATTTAATGGGGGTGTAAGGGGGAAATCCACTGTGTTTGGGCTTGTGATAAAATTGGAAGCCTTGGCATTACAGACCGTCTCACATTCAAAGTTTGTTTATAAGGGGAATATAGTTCTATGGAGAGAGAGAACAGAGTTCCCTTCTGTTCTCTTCTGACTTGAGAGAAATTCCTCCCAAAGGGTGAACTTCACTTCACAGAGCCAGCATAAGGCCTATTCAGCATCTGAACTGATGCATAGATCTGTCTGTGGTTCCCTTTACTTAAATTTACTTCATGCTACGTTAAGAGAAGCTGCAGAAGTTATTGTAGCTGAGATAGTTCAATATTCACAAGGAAAAAAGGAATTCTTTCTAAAACTGCCTATTATCATAGATTTGGAAGCAAAGTTCAACTAGGTGGGGTACAGGACTAAAAGCCCTTGTGAAAGAGGATGGAGGGGGTCCTTGAAGCCAGGAGAGAACTGAGGGTGGAAGCATATGAGTTTTATACCATTTGGTATAATTAAAGAAAGGAATTTAATATTAGTGTTTCTGGAGTAGAAGGCATTATTGGAGATGCAGATATGAGCAACACCTGGAAAAGTAAGCAAGTAAAGATGTAGGTGAGAAATGGCTTTCCTTCAAGTTCCCCTTTCTTACTTCCATCATATGTGGAACATAAAAATTTGTATGTAGGGCCAAGATATTAAAGCTGGGATACATTTTATCAGTTATAAATATCTACAATCCAAGAAATTTAAAGTGGGATTCACCTTGTCCACCATCTACACATGCACTACTTCCTTGGTAAGTAATGGAAATTAGTAGATACTTCTGGAGTATAATTCATCTCATCGTCAAACGGATGGATAAGCTGCACCATAAAAATGCCTTCTTATTTCCATTGGCTATGTAGGAAACTCAAGCTGATGGATTTTAAGAGGATTAGTTGTTATGCAGAGTACTGACAGAGTAGAAGTCTAAAGTTAAACATTTTTTTGCATGTTTTGCTTAAGACAAATCTTAACTGAAATCTTTTTGAGCAATTCCGGATATGACTGTAAATTTTCATGGTGCAGCAATACGTTTGTATGTGGATGTGCTCATGCACAGGGTGTTTGGAAAATTTTCCTTATGATAGTGTCTAAATGGGGTGTTAGCAAGAGTAGGGAGTTTAGTGCTGCTCCTGGGGAAGACTCCATTGAACAAGACTGAATTGTATGAAGAGAGAGATAAAGGTATGGCTTTGAGCCATTTATACTATACGATAGATGTCTAGATAATGCACAGTGGTCATACTCTGGGATCCTCAAGTACAAACCATTCCTAATGTCCTAATGTCTCAGACCAATCTGTAGTGCTTTAAAATAATTTGTCTGGTTTTGTTTTTCTTCTGTTACTAGTGCCACCTTTAAATAATGCACCATTAGTGTCTCTTAATCCCAGTTTGTATGCCTTAAAAATTGGCAGAGCATTTTCACTCGAAAGGTATCACATTCAGTTTAAGTACAGGATTCAGACCGTGCCAAGCCAAGTACTCTTTGCCAGCAATTTGACATCCTGAACAAATAAGGTTTGAATTCCTGCTCCGAAACAGGAAAAGGATCATTTAGTCTGTTTGAATATCATTTAGAGTAGGATGGCTTTATTTTTCTGATGCAGCAGTAGTGGCAAGTGTGGACTCTGGCAGATTTATTGAACTGATGCTAGTACATGAACAATACAGCTTTAGACACAATTTAAACATATATTCAATCTTTCCATAAAATCTAAGTTATGAAAATACCCTATGATAGGTAGATTAAAATGTAACATAAAAGAAATGATAGCCAAAGATTCTCAGGGCAGAGTTTTTCCAGCACAACTGAAATAGAGGTTATGGACAAGGAAAAGGGAGATCACAGATGAAGGAACAGATCCACAGAAAGATGCAGGTATTTATTTACCTATTTTGGCATAGAAGTCAAACCTCCTGTTCTCAGCCCCTGCCCTCCTCCTTCTCTCTGTTCCACCTATTGCCCATCTTTTGAGACACTGTCAGTAAAATTTCCTGGGTGTGCTAATTTCTGCTGCAGAGCAAATGAAATGTTGGCAGTACCTGCTTCTCTAGATAATCCTAACCTGAGCATATGTCTGTGAAGTAACAGGGTGGGAGATAGACAGTCAATTGAGAAGACACCTTCTTGGACCAGAAAAAAGTGTAATTTTATTAATGTGAGAATCTGAGGTAATAAGCATTGCCTCTTAAACAGGGTGATCAACTTTAAGCAGGGCACCCCACCAACCTACCATAGTGTGTCTGGTCTGAGACTTGACTACGTTAAAACTGCCTTGGGTAGCTCTGTCAGGAACTCTACCAGGATTAGGCATGTGGATGCTTTTAGTGGCCAACAGATGGTGAGAGACTAAAAACGGAGAAATTAGGGGATGAGTGCAGAGGACAGCACATGCTGAGCCAGGCTCCTCTCCTACAGCTCTGAGCCCACCTTAGGGTGCCAGCTATGAACTGACTGCCATGTAGTGCTCTTTACGTGGTGCTACAAACCAACATGTCCTCCATACATGGCTGGATGGTGAAGTGTTACCATTAACAGTGTTGTCCAGCAAGATGGAGTGGTGAGATAGGAGTTCAGACAGACAGGTGCAGAAATTCTGCATATATACATGTATACTAAACTGTGTTCCATCTTCTTACTCTTGATCTTGATTTATACTTCAGAATGATTTATACAAGTCCTGGTGTGACATACTAACATTTTCTAAACCTCATTTGGTAGACTTAAAACATTTTTTATCTGTGATCATGCTGTGCCATTGTTCAGAAAAAAATTACAGCATTTTCTGTCTCATGGCTGCTTCAGCAAAAGCTTTATAGAGAGTTTTAGCTTGTCATTGCTTTTTACAAAGCAGTTGCAAAACTAGTAATAATAATAGTAATAAGAAGACTGCTAATAACACTCCCTTCCCTGAGTTTTGAAGCTTCTTGATTCATATCACTCCCTTACTGAGGCTGAGATTGCTGTGAGAGAACACTCACCTTTGTCTAGATATGCATCTGTTGAGGTAAATGGAAGCTAAGTCAGCATAGAAGAATTCGAAAGACCAAGACCTCAAAGACCTCACCAGGAAACACTCACTTATTTTAAAGAAGGGCTACAAATTCTATTGCTTTGGAATTTAGGTGAAGAAGCAACTGTTTGGGGTTTTTTAAATATTTTGTTAATTAAGCTTATGTGTCTGATACTTGATTTAGTTAAAGATATGATCATGCAATAGAAATTGACAATACACTGATACAAACTCATGTAAATGCTCTCACATTTTATGGAGAAGCCACAGAAAATTTCTTTAATCTACACTCAGCCTGAAAGCACCTAAGAACAAAATATTCAGCAGAAGTCTCTAGATGTTTACTATCAAAGACAACCTGAAATACCACACTTAGCACAAACACTGTGTAACCCATGGTATATTAAGTATAATAAGTACTAATCCCTCAAGTTTACCCTTTTTTTTCCTTGTAGTTACAATGTCCTGGTTCTTTAGCAACATGGATTTATTTACATTGAGGCAAAATACATGCAAGATTGGCCCTGTGAAATAATAAAGTAATTTATAATGTCTTATTTGTAATCATATGCAAAAAAAAAATCACTCACATAAAAAAGGAACAAATAAACTAATGTTACTGTTGTGCTTTTAGTGATTGTTAATTTGACAAATAAGTGTTTCAGGATCTAGGTCTGCCTTTTGCTGTTATGGATCTGCTGTACCAAATGCTATTACTCGGGCTAGCAATGGTGACACAGAGCTCATTTAATGTCTGCTTATGAGCATAACTTTCTGGACTTGTTCTCTCCTATTGATAAAAAAATATCCTTTTTTGTTCCCGAACTCTCTAGCAATTAAAAGTGATCTCAGATACTGCCATTCTGCATTGTTGCTTGATGTTTATTTACTTTATCACCAGCACAACAAAGGAAAGGCAGCTTTAATTTGCTGTATGTTGTGTAATGCAAACATGAGTTACTGTATATCCCTTAACAGCCCATCATTAATTTCCCTTGCATGCCGTTTCCAGGTTTCATATATTGCTGGCTGTTGTGATAGTATGTAAAGCATCAGCTGCTGTTTCATAGCTTGGATTTTAAGGGGTCCACAAGGAAAGATCAAAAGCTGAAATTCTAATATTGCCTCTAATGGAAGAACTATTACCCAAACAAGCAGGATGTAGACTTCTTTCCTAGCAGAATGCTGCTATGGCATTCTTGCACTAGTGACCCTGCAGCATTCAGGACTATGGCAATGTCTGGTTTCCAGTCCTGAGAAACAATAATTTTATAGTAATTCTTTTGCCTAAGGTAAAAAAATCTAACTACTTTAGAAGCAAATTTATTTGTATAAATTCTTACAATGTGCTCATCACTATATAGGTGTAGTTAAAAAAGCAGCGTTATTGACATTGAGCATTTCTGGTAAACAGAGATGAAGCTTAGAGTCAGAACTGTGTGAGAATTTAATTTGTGTATAGAACTAAAATCTGGATAAGTTATAGATCAGAACCAGTTTCTTTGCTAATCCTAATGTTCTTCCTAAACTGCAGAGCATCTTTAGTAGTTGCCTTGAAGGCAACATGACTCATTTGACTCAGATTCAAACCCTGCTTTCTTTGCTGCAAATTTGAAAAATATTAAATAGCCCAAGTGAAATTAGGAAGACTGACATAATCATGGGAATTTAACCTTTTATTCTCTAAAAGGAGGCTTTGTAAAGAAAGCCACTGTGGTATTTGTTTTCTAAAACAAAACCAAACAGAAGTGTTAGAGAGAAGGAAATGGGTTGTTTTTGTAAAATGGAAGAATCTCCATCCTTAAAAATAAGAAAAAAATGTATTCATATGGTTTGATCAAAACAAAATCTGATTTGTTTTCTTTCTTGGTTGAAAGGATGCCTGACATCATGTCACCCAATAATCACTGTTCCCATTCTGAGCTGAAGATAAACAGAGAGATGGAAGTAAGATTGCTACTGTGAGACCCCTCAAATAAAATTTTATTGCATGCTTAGGCATTTCGTGCCTTTTAGGAAAAGACCGCATAGAGCTTCATGTGTGGATTTAAGATTGCTATTTCATATACCTATTCTGAAAGATCTGTTGAGAATCTTTGCACAGCTCATCCTTTGGAGGGAAATTTATTTTGCAGTCATGAAGAACTGATTATCAACAAAGTGGGTTAGCATCTTCTGAAACAGGTTTCAAAAGATAGATGACAAGTACAACCATTCATGAAGTGGAAGGAAAGAAACTAGACCAGCTAGCTAGAAGAAAGAATCATAGATGCAGGACAGTTAGAAAAGACATTCTGTACAACCACTTGCTCTATAAGTTTCGTTCTTTTGTGCTAAATTATTGCGTCATCTGCTATCACAGCCTGAAGCTGCTTTAAATTTCTTTACCTTGTTGAACCCAGTCTAAAAGTCTCTGTCTATTCTGGAACACTGCAACTGGAGTGTAATGGGCTTTTAACTTAATCACAATAAAGCCTAGAGAAATAAGGAGCTTGACACTAAAGATAAAGCTTTCTTTACCACATTAGGTATCTAGTTAGCTGGTTTTCCTTGTCTATAACACAGAATTTTCTTAACATTTTTCTATAGAGGCCTTGTAAAATGTAACTTTTTTCTTTGCTAGAAAATGACTCATTTTCAAAAAATCTGAAAGTTGAAAAGAAAAAATCCAAGTTGCAAATTTCATGCAAAACTCTGGGTCTTTTTAGCTTTTAAACTTGATGCACAGGGGAACGTGTGTGAAGGGATAGAAATCTGGGTCACAGTATGAAATTCCTGTTTTTGTATTCATAAAAAACAAACTCCATATATCAAAGGAAGGAGGTGTGAAGTAGTAAAAAGGAAAAAGAGAAAAGCAGTCTAAAATATTCTCAGCTCTTGATATTTCTCAAAAACATACTGAGATCTTTTAAGACATATGATTTCCTCTGACCATTATTGAAACACAAATGTTAATTGCTGTGCTAATAACTGCTTTAAACTTCTCTTCTGAAGAATTAGTGAAACATTTTCGGTTTTCCAGTACTTTATCAAAAAATTGTCCTAGACTCTGTGCTCATGAGAAGTACTGTGTACTGATTTATATAGCAAAGCAGGACACTGACACTTCTCTACCCATCTGTGATCAAGAGCTGCAGAGATGATAGTATGCAAACAAATCCTTTTTGGTATCATAATATTAACCTGATAACTTTGAGGTGTAGTGTGTCTCATGGAAGTATAATGCCTTAAGAAATCATTAGGTACATACCTCTTTCAAACAAAATGGCAATCTGCATGTCTCCTGCATAGCAGACCAATTTTTTGACCAATTACAGTGCAATCTGAATCTCCAGAGTGCATTGTTGGAATGATTTTAGTTTTCAAACTAATGATGAATACCAGGTTACTTCAAGATCTCACACTATGAGATAAACTCTTGGTTTCTAAATAAGCCTATGTGTTATAGATGGAGTTAAAATATCAGTTTGACACAAATCTCTTGAGTCTGAGGATGACCAGTAAATGCAAAATAGTTCTTCAAGAAAACATACTTCTAGCATGGCATTTACAGTGGAAAAAATTGGGACTTCTTTAGACAGCAGCAAAGAGACAATTTTTTTAATGCAATTCTGTCACAGAAATACAAGGAAATCTAAATGTTGATTGAAGAAGAACAGACCAGTAATTACATGAAGTGCTGTTCTGCTGCTCTGGGATTTTTTTTCTATTATGAAATTACAGAATAATAACCTAAAAATAACCTAATAATGAGTGAAAAAGTGTAGTTTTAAACCGTTTGCAATAGAAAAATCAGAAGCAAGGAGAAATAGTTGCCACTAAACCTCTTTTTTCACTTTGAAAAACTCGCTCAACTCACTAAACACCTTTTGACACGAAGTTCCACTGGCCACTATTGAATTTGCATCCAAGAAATGAGTAACATAAGAGAAGGTACATGACTATATCAATCTCTTAGTGACTTTCCTTCTGCTATGTGCTTGCTACTATTTATGTTGCTTATGCACTTATTTGCTGTGGGAAGACAAAAGTAATATCAGCCATTGCAACATAAATCACATAGAACAGATTCTTTGTGTGGTCCCAATAAAGATTCTCAGTGGTCAGCTCATTTAGGACGTTGAACCTCTACTTACTCTTTCAAGACTACCTCCCGAAACCCCAGAAGATTACTGTCAGAAAGGAATCCCTCTGTATTGACCATAGATATTCATATTTGCAGAAAGGAGATGGGTCAGCTTCTGTCACATTCTCCCAAAGATATACATCTCCTTAAAAGGAGATAATGCCATTCTACAATATCATTAGAAGAAAATAGCACTTCTAGGACTTCATAAAAGAATTATATCTTCACAAACCTCTTGGGCATGCTTCTCCTTTTTGGCTGAGGCTGTGGTATAATTGCACCCTCATTGTTTGCATGTTATGAAACTCCCTCAATAATGAAACCAGTAGAGTTCCAGCTGAATGTGCTTATCCCTTGTCCTTGTTCAATAAGACAGAGGAGGGTTTGATCTATTCCTCCAATGTAAATTAAGACACAAGCAAGGTTAAATACCCTTAGTGAGTAAGATTTCATTATTGGTCACACAAGGCGGGGCGGGGGGGGGGGGGCAAGAGAAGAGCTAGAAATAGGAAAGGGGGAAGTAAGCAAGTCTTGAGATGCAGAAGCAGGGATAGTCACCACCACGGATCCAGTGGTGCTCTGATGATCCCTAGCTGTCTTTTCTTTGGTGGTGGGTGCACACTCACGTGTGCTCTGGATGCTGATCCTTTTTTATAGGACTCTGTCACGATGCTGATTGGTAAGCTCCCCTTGAGTTGTTGGGTCAACTGGCAGTGGTTCCCCGCACAGGGGAGAGAAAGTCCTGAGAAAGTTGTGATTCAGGGTGTGGCCAGAGATTTACGGCAGACAGGGGAATCTCATTATCTCAGCACCCAGACAATTGCCATGGCAGAGACATGCTGTGGCTCAGTGAGCTTTGAGGCAGACGACCAGGGCTTTGCCACACACCAAGCTATCAAAGCCAGGCAGTGATGAAACAAGTGTCTCTTAAAGATCCTTTACACCCCTGATAGACACAAGTCCTCTCTACTATAATGTAGTCAGACAGAAAAAAATCATTGATAAAAGCCACATGTTTACCCAGTGGCAGAATAGTTAGATGTTGATACTGGTTCACCAAAGTGGTGTATGATGATCTACAAATTAATTATATGCTTGGATTGCCAATTACAGAACATCAGCATTTGCTGGGATTTGCATGAATTCTGGTTTAGGCTTCAAAACAGCACTTATGCTCAGGCTAATCTTCAAGCATCTCCTTTAGTCCCAAGAAAAAAGTCAGGACCTAAATTATATTGTGTATTTCATTTGGAACTAATAAAATGTAAGTACAAAGAAGGAACATTTGAGTCAGTTTATTATACAGTATTTGACCCTATCTACCCTACTAAAACTTCACATTCTTTCTCCAGCGGTGCCGTATGGGAACACAAGATTGCAATTGTGCCCCAAGAGCATGACAGCAGTCCTCATAATAGTTTCTTCAGTCTTTTTTTACATTGCTTTCTAAAATGATGCTGCCATATGTGCTGTTATATTTAAGCAGCAGATGCTGTGAACTCACAAAGTTGAAGAATGCTGAAGTATGATGCCATTTGAAAACAGGTTTTCTAGGGAAAGCTGACTTCTTGCAAGGCTGTGGATTTATTTCAAGCATTTCATTACTAATTACAAAAGGCCATATAGAATGCATTTAGACCACTTATTGGTTCTGTCTTGGGGCACCTAATATACGGGCTATCTAGCTTTTACACTAGATTGCTGTTTCCACAGCTACAAAGCAGCAATAAGCTCTGTTTGCAAGAGTGTTAAGGCTTTAATTTTGAAAAGGAACTGGGAACGAGTCTTCATTTTCACTCCTTTACATAACCAGAGTTTGAACTAAGGATGATATCGCTCTGTAAACCAGGCTCATAGTATTAAGCTATGCATTAGCTAAATACACATATTATTAATATAATGTTACAAAATCCAAATTGTTTCAGTTTTCCTTGGTAACTGACATTCTAGCCACTCTCATGTTTGAAATTTAAGCAAGCAAATTCACATCTTACTCTGAAGTAGACTGAGATTGGCAGACCTGTTCAATTCATAGGGAGTCAAATCAGTACGCCTCAGATACACAGCTTAGGAGTCGAAAGAGGATGCAGTATAGATATGGAGAAAAAGCCGTGAACCAGAGAAATATTTCTAATATAGAGGCCATGTCATGAAAGTTGCTTTGGGAAAATAACAGGACCTGGGAACTGAAGTAAATACAAGCATTTTTCTAGCACCAATGACTTGAGGCAGTTTAATTTGATGTGTAGCTTCACTGCAGTTATAAGACTGAAATATCAGGCTCTGTAAAGCAGGTAGTTCTTTTCCACACATGGCCAGCTCTGAGCCAGTGCTGGATTCTGCACCTGGGATAAGGCAACCCTGGATGTACATGCAGACTTGGGAATGAGAAGTAGGAGAGCAGTGCTTAGGAAAGGAACCTGGGGGTCCTGGCCGATGGCATATTGAATATGAGTCAGCAGTGTGCTCTGGCAGCCAAGAGGGCCAACCATGTCCTGGGGTGTGACATGCACAGCATCAACAGCTGGTCAAGTGAGGGGATTGTCCTGCTCTATTCTGCACTGGCGTGGCCTCACCTTGAGTGCTGTGTGCAGTTTTGGGTGCCACAATATAAGAAAGATATAGAGCTATTAGAGAGTGTCCAAAGGAGGGCAATGAAGATGGTGAAGGGCCTAGAGGGGAAGCCATAGGAGAAGCAGCTGTGGTCACTTGGTCTGTTCAGCTTGGAGAAGAGGAGGCTGAGTGTAGACCTCCTAGCGCTTTACATACGAGTGGAAGGCAACAATTTCTTCTCTTTGGTGACCAGTGCTAGGACTTGAGGGAATGGCATGTAGCTGTGTCAGGAGAGGCTTAGGTTAAATTGCATTGGGTCTGGCTGATATGGAGTTCATTTTCCCCATAGGATCCCTCACAGTGCTGTGCTTTGCATTGGTAGCTAGAAAGGTGTTGATAGCACACCAGTGTTTTGGCTACTGCTGAGCAGTGCTGGCACAGCATCAGCACTGCTTTTCTCCAACATTCTTCCACTTATCAGTAGGCTGGGGGTAGGCAAGATCCTGGGATGGGACAGAACTATGCCAGCTGACCAAAGGGGTATTCCATACGATATGGCTTCAGCTCAGATATAAAAGCTAAGGAAAGGAGGAGGAAGTGGGGGACATTCGTTATTTACAGTGTTTGCCTTCCAGAGCAACTTCTATGTATGCTGTAGCTCTGCTTCCTGGGAAGTGGCCGGACATTGGTTGCTGATGGGAAGTACAGAATAAAATATATTTTTCCCTCTTTGTTTATTCAGGAGCAAATTTCCACTTTTAATTTAGTCAACTGTGTTATCTCAAATCTATGAGTCATTTTTCCATCTTATTTTCTCTCCCCTGTTCAGCTGAGAAGGGGAGTGATAGAGCAGCTTGGTGGGCATCTGGTGTCCAGCTAAGGTGAATCCACCTCATATATATTAGGAAAAGATTCTCATCCCAGACAGTTGTTGGGCACTGGAACAGGCTTCCCAAGGAAGTGGTCACAGCACAAACCTGACAGAGAAGCAATTGACCAATGCTCTCAGACATGTAGTGTGGTTCCTGGGCTGGTCCTATGAAGAGCCAGGACTGTGGCCCTTGTGGGTGCCTTCCAACTCAGGATATTTTATGATTCTATGAACTCAAATAGGGCAAGTTGCCACCATGTCTTGTACTAATCTACAAGAATTATCACACTTTAGGAGAAAGATACTGATTTGAAATGAAAGGAATTACTTATTGAGATGTCTGAAAATTGGAAGCTCCTGCACCTTCTTTGCATGTTTCCGCACACATATAAGGTATAGAGTGGTTTGGGTCTTCTCTCAATTTTGACACTGATTAATACTCCCATCAAATGTATCAGTGCCTTTTGTCAGATAAAATCAGTATCTCCAAAACAGATCTACGTCAGGACACGGCTGATCCTATCAGCTGAGTAGGTGGCACCTTTGTGAACACGTATGTAAGAAAGGGAAGAAAACACCAGAGGCAGAGGGAACAAGAGAATGAGAAACAACAGAGGGAACTACAGAGTCAGAGGAGGGAGAGCAGGTACACAACTAAGGGACTGTGGCCTGAGGAAAGCCCACGGGAAGCATAGGCAAAGGGCAATAAACAAAGGGAGAAACTACTATGTACCAACCCCCACCTCTGGGGCTGCTTGTTGCCTCACTATGGGAACTGAGTGTCACCAGTGTCAATAATGAGGGTGGAGAGGAGTTGGAAGTGAATGGAGTAAAGTGGAAGCAAGGAAGTGGGGAGGACAGGAGTCCTCCTTTCCTGGGAAAATGGAAGGAAAGATGATTTTTTTTCCCTGAGAGTTTAATGTTTGTCTCTTTATTTGACAATGCTCTAATTAGTAATTAAATTGTTATGCAATTTGGCAATAAATAAAATACCTCAAGTGGCGTTTGTTTTGCCTATGACAGCACTTGGCAAGTGATTTTCCTGCCTTTACCTTGACCCATGAAATCTCTCAGTCTCATTCTTCTATTTTGTCCCCATCCAGCTGTGGGAGGAGAGGAAGAGAGAAGTGAGCAAGTGTCTGGGTCAGTTCTTGAGTGGTAGCTGGGGCAAATTCATCCCAACAAGAAATTTTATTGTAATTTTTCCCTCTGCTTAATTTCTCCCTTCACTCCTCTATTTTCATTTTTTTTTCAGCTTTCATTCTTTGATCTTATTTTCTTTCCCTTTACAACAGTTCGGATGGGAGAAGGGTATCAAATATAGTTGACATTAAGGTAAGCTATTGTTCTTGAAATTAATTCTTGCTTCTATCAATTCCACAATAAAAGAAATAATATGAAGTGCTCCTGTTGTAGATGTTTCCAACAGTAATATATTGGCATTCAGATCATGTTGTGCAAAGGGATATTCTCACTACACTGCCAGCACTGGAATGAAAAATTTAATTCTCTGTTCCAAAAAGCAGTTATATCAACATACTGGGTATGGTTGTCACCCAGAAGTCATGTACATGGGCTTGTATTTGATACCTTTTCCTTTACTTCCGCTCTCATTGTGTTTCCCTTTTTCTCACTCATCTGCTGTTTTTGGGGTGACGATCATTTTTATTTAGTGTCCATTGACACATCCTTCTTTTCTTGCTGTCTCTGCAGCTCCACTAAAACATTGCCAATCCACCAGCACTGGAAGAAGTATTGACTCCAGCAACAGTAATGTTGAACCAGAATTCTTGGCTAACATGACTACTAGCATGATTTGGATCCTTTTGACTTTAGATCTCCCTGATGGGTGCTGACTCTTCTCCCGGTTAAGAGCTCTGAGTGGTGCTGCCTTTCTGCTTCATAAAGAATGAGATACAAATGGTAATGAAACCCTTTCTTCCCTTGGAAGTGATCATGCAGCATGGCTGCAGTGCACTGGCAAGGCACTTATAAAGAGATTATTTCCAGCTAAGGTGCTTAAGGTTCACAATATCATAAAGGAGGCTGACTATGGCAAGGGGGAGGGAATTCTAGGCTGCTCTCTGGGGCTCCAGACTTCTTTATGCATAAGAAACATTTGTTAATTATTCAGGCCAAAAAGTTTTGCATCGCAGCTGCAGTCTTGTGGTAAGTTGACAGGCAAAATGGAAATGGTCTGAGCGAAATTCTAAGGTCCCCTTGTTTTGAGAGTATCACAGGCCAGCAGTGGAACTGAAAGAATGGTTCAGATGAAGGTGATGGAGAGGAGGACAAAGTGTTAAATATGCTGACTTAGGCTGCTAGATTGAGCTGTTTGGAGAAGAAATATGAAGTTATAAAATCAAGATTTAGATTTTTACAAACTCAAGGGAGGATGGCTCCCATTTGCAGTTCAGCTTTGAGTATGTCTTGTAAAAAAATAAAAAAAAATTGGCTTAGCTTGAAGTTCGTGAAGTTTAGTTAACACCGTAAAGTTCTTAAAGAATCCCTTACTCAAAACCCACTCACTTACCTAAAACATAGATTAAATGAGGAAAATTATAAAACTATTGGGTTTTTCAGTATTTGTGGTTTCTGAAAGGAGTACCTGAAGCAGCTGAAACACTTGTATGTTTTTTTGCTTTTCTTTCCAAAGCTAGCAAGGGTGCAGCTCTAGTAAATGACGAAATTCAGATAGAGTGTGAGAGCAGCAGGATCCCAAATTAAACAACTGGGAGGCTGATAAATGCTTCCAGTAGCAAATTTAACTACAGATGGAATCATTTGACCATTCGACACACCACAGTCCACTTGTTGGGGGCTTCCGACCATCTCTCTGCAACATTAACTTCATAAAAACTTCCATCAAAGAGCCCCCACCAGACTCACAGTGCCTTTTTCAGAGTGTTTTCAAACAGCAGAAATAAACATTAAAAGATTCTGCCCTTCCTTCCTTGACATTTTTTCTGACAGTAAATTAGAATCAGATGGAAAGTATCACTATTTCCACAAAGATTATCATGCAAATGAATTCCTTTACAATAATTTACAAAAATCCCCTAAACCCCAAACCTTTTAAAATATATATTCATCTGGCCAAAAAATTCAGACATAGAGAAGTTTTGTTCAAGGCTGATATATCTCAATTTATGTTCCTGTCCTTGGTCAAAAGATGTTTTTCACTAACCAGCACTTTTAACAAGCCCTTTATAAGTATCCTGGACAACTGATAATTTTTTTCTCCATTTGAATTTTCTCCTTTCCAGGTTGGATGTGTGCTTGCTTGTTTGTTTTTCTAAAGTACTGCATTGATTTTCTTCATTTCAAAATGACAAAGTAATTGTATACCTGGCATTAAGAAAATAAATCTGCAAGAAATTAGAGTATTTTGATTCTGTGAATCTCTAAGAATTGAAGATGATGCAATTTTAAGATAGCAGTTTTTGAAAAGCAGAGTTTCAGACAAAAACATGAAGTTGGCCTGCCTTCATGCTGGTGAACACTATGCAAAAGACTGTCGGTGCTCTCCAGAGAATCTGTTCATTGAGAAGGGGCTGAACCAGGATATCAATTTTGTGAACTGGAAATTTAACAGAGATGTGAGATTGAATAGATGTGGTTGAATGTAAGTAGAGATGCAAGAGAGGACTGAGGTGTGTACATATATGAAGGGTGATATTAATGTAGTAGTATTAAATAACTGATTCCTCCATGTAATTTAGAAAGGTTTATGACATTTTTTCTTAGCTACCTACACAATATGATTGCTAAAGAAGGCAGCATTATACCTTTATCCTTCAAAGTTTGTGTTCTCTACCGTACTGGAGTGAGGGACATCCACTGTTGTCTTTATGTTTTGCTGGATTGTTGGGGTTTTTTTTTTTCAAACGCACCTGACAAAGTGTGGTATGCTGACCCAGAGAGTGGTTGTATTTCATTCTGAGTTATTAGCTCTTTCTTTACTGTGAGCAGTAATTACTTTTTAGAGTGATGAAAATAATACCTATTTTGGCTCATTTATACGGCTTTGGAAATTTTCTCAGGATCTAGTAACACTGACATTGCATTTAAATTCTAGTAGGGAGATGAATTCATAATTACAATGGTCTGGAGTTACAACTAAGTGGCTAAGTGTATAGCTATTCTGCTATTATTTATGTTTGCATGCTGTAGTATTCTCAGTGCACTGTACAACATTCACCCATGCATTGTACACACAAAGTCTCACTACTTGCTCAGAAGTGCTCATGATCGAGATACACAAGGTACTCAGAGGTCCTTATAATTTAAATCAATTTCTAAATCCTTATATTCACATATATAAAAAAAAA
>NW_008653232.1:0-3421 GCF_000695815.1 Acanthisitta chloris
GGGCGCTCCGCTCCGCTCCGCTCGCAGTCCCTGCCGACGCACTGCGGTGTGGCCACGGGTGTCTTTCGGTGCCAGGGGCGGAAGATTTAAAGGAGTGAGGGTCCGGCTTGGAGTGGGTCGTCCTGAGAGCTGCCTCGTCCCGCGCTTTCTGGAAGAGTTGGAAGGCGAAACATGGGTGTTTCGTGCCTGGGTTCTGGGGAGAGAAGGCTGCTGCAGGAAGGAAGGACATGCCGGTGTTTCAGAGTCTGGAAACTGAAAAGTGGGAGCCTCGGCTTGGCAATGAAGCCCAGGATGGAATGTGAAGAGGGACTGAATTAGTTGGAGTGTGAAGTGCATCTATCTGGGAAGGCAGCCCTTCATATGGGTTAAAATGTAAAACCTAAGGAGGAAGAAGGCAGTCTGCAAAGGGCTGAATTTAAGGCAAATGCTGAAGGGCAGAGCAGCTTTCCTCTGGGAGACTTGATGGAGGGTGGAATAGTCTTCTCGTAGATCTGGTGAAAGGCTTTAATTTGGCCTTTACTTCATGCCAGGGAGAAGCAGGTTGGTATGAGAGAGCAGAATGAATGAGCTGCCTTCGCTGCCTTTGACTCCCGTGATCACATTAAATGCACCTGCAGGAGTCGTGCTGTGGCATAAATAAATTGAGGTGTTTGCACGTGTATCTACAGTAACAACTTCAAGGACCTGAGTTCTTCAGACTGGACACATTGCTGTTACTTGGCATATTGCCTGGTAGTAACTCAAGGTAATGGCAAGCCTGAAAGTGGCTGATGACAATCTCAGGAATCAAAATTTGCATCGTGTTTGACATGAACCAGTTAGACATAATAAAATGAGATCATTATGCATTGATGTTTAATTGAGCAGGCATTTTTTGAGTTTTGTAGTAGAAACTGACAGGAAGGTATATCAAACCTTGAAATTGCCACGATCAAACAACAGCAGGACCAAACCTATAAACTGTTAGCTTTTTTTGGCAGCAATCCTGTTCTGGTTTTCGGAGCACCTTCAGAGGATTTTGACTACAGTGGCTCAAATGGAGAGAAGCTTGTTTCTTGAAAATTTACTTTGGGAAGCCACAGTAGTCTCTGTGACCTCGGCAAACACCTCCCAACCAGTGCAGAATAACTACGTTACATTCTGTAACAAACACTTGAGTGTTGTCTGATTTTCCTTTAGTTATCATCTTTATTTATGGGGTTTTGTATTTAGGTTATCTCCACCCCTAAGACCTGGCAAGTCCAAGTCTTTGCCTTTGTTGGACTTTACAACAGTACTACAATATTTCTGCCTTCCTTGTGGGCAACATCAGAGGACAGTGTTTTAAAAACTACATTGTCTCTTCAGCCTGAAAACAATGTGTAAAGATTGTTTTAATGTAATTAAGCTAGGAAAGTACAAATTCAAATTCAATGTCATTTTCAACCCCTTTCCTGCAGCCTGTGCCCTTCTGTTCCCTTGTGGTACTCTGTGTTAGTTTTGTGTAACAGCCCATCTGCACACCCACGGAGGAGCAGGGAGAGACAGTGATGGGGGGAGGGGGAGAGAGCCCAAATAATCCCCTACCCTGCATACTCCCAGGCCCATCTCCACAAGCCCAGAGGAGTACAAAACACAGCTACAGGCTGGAATCCCAGCTGCAGACTCCCAGCACAAACACTGTATCTGGACCCTCCCAGGGCAGCCCCAGGAGACTCTCAGCCCCCATGTTCAGGCATGAAACCCATCACCATGAATCATTGTGAGCAACTCTCTGGGTAACGTTTCAAGTGCTGCCAAGGAGTGGGACACATGATGGGATGCAGGGGAAGAGCATTTTCAGATTGCACAGGACTTACTATAGGACTTATTAGGAGAGGAGCTAAAGGCAGGTTTAGGTGGTACAGAGGAAGGACAAGTGTGGAAAACAGATATTAGGAAGAAATTCCTTACTGTCTTAAAAGAAATTAGGAGTGTATTAAAACCTCTCAATTCAACCCTCTCTCCTCCTTCCCTATCTCATGGTGTCTCAGGCTAAAGCCATTGCTGTTTAGGAGGTGGACAAGGCTACCATGTTCAGTAATACAAAAAAAGACTATGGACACAAAAATGTAGCCATTTCAGGTGTGTGTTTGTGGGTTGTCCATGATAAATATTGTGATTCCTTAGCAGAGCCTGTACAAAATTCCACTGGATGTGAAGCCTCTCTCAGATTCTGTACCTTTAGGCTGTCTGTGAAGAGTCCAAGGGGAGATGTATTTGTCCTTGATTGTCCAAACAGCACCTTTTAAATCCCACTGAAATGAGACTGAGCTGTCAGATCTTGCCTGGACGTGTGACAAACATATTTCATTTGAATGGATCAATTATATTTTTCCTCTAAAAACAGCTCGCTACCGCAAATGAAAGTGGTGTAGCTGTCACTCAGCAATCTCGTGTTATTGCTCAGCCATTGTCAGGCTGTGTGCTGGGAGATGTGGGTACATTTGCAGATCCATCCTACAGTGAAGGAGGCAGTGAATACTAGACTATCCGTGAACAGCTGCTGCCCAGCTAGCACGACCAGTTCCATACATACTAGGGGAGCTGTGTTCATCCATGCTAGCCTTGTTTCAAACATTGCTATGCATTGCTGCAGTTCTTGTTCCTTGACTACATTTTTTTGAGGGGCACTGTTTTTCCCCATCTCTTAATAACTTCCTGTGCTGTCACACACAGGAAGACCTATGTTCCTCACGGCATTGGTTATAGACCCACTAAATATTAGTCCTCCCTACAATATGTGCTATAGCTAATTTCCAAGCAATGTTGAATATCTCTTGTTCAGAAACAATCTTTTGTGTTTCCCTCATCCGTCCCTGCTCCTACAGGAACTGAGGTGAACACCACCTGTGCTCCTGTCCCATTAACTAATCTACCCAGTGTCTTCAAATCCTTTTTAATTACCCTGATGCCTCTTTCGTTAATATCATCACTGCCAGCCTGGACTACAAGCAGTGGGTAGTAATCAAAGGGCTGAAGGAGCTCAGGGAGTCTCCTGCTGATATCCCTTACCCAAAGCCCTGGGCAGGCAGCACTTCCCTGTGGGATGGGTCCGATTGGCATATAGGGCCCTCAGTTCCCTTCAGAAGGGAGTCACCTAATACAATTACCCTTCTTTTTTTAATTTGTAGCTGTGGTAGTAATGAGTCTAGAAGATGGGGTGCAAGCTGGAGATCCTCCAGATGAATCTTCCTTTTGACTGTCCTCTGCCTGACTCTCTGGGTTCAGAGCCTCATACCTATTCTTTAAGGGTAACTGGGGAGGTGATGGGGGTCAGGAGGGGATTCCTTTACCTCTGCCATCAGGGACTTGTTTCCATTCCCCTCCATCTACTGGGTTTGCTCTCTCTGCCTGATGGCAGGAGGATCAAGGCTTCACCGTCTCCTGCTGGATGTCTTTT
>NW_008653232.1:3533-35124 GCF_000695815.1 Acanthisitta chloris
GGGCTCGAAATGGCACGGCTCCGCCAGTCTATTCCCCTTTCACTGTCCCTAATGCTTCTTAATCTCTCTACTTCTTCCTTGAGCTCTGCCATCAGGCACAGCAAATCATTCACCTGCTCACACCGTACGCAGGTGAGACTCACACTGTCCTCTGAAACTGACTCCAGACCGAGGCACTCTGTGCTCAGTGACCTGAGCAGCTCCATCCTGCACGGAGTGTCCTGGCTGGCTTAGGACATTCCTCCTGCGAGCAGCAGCAACAGCTTTCGCTCGCGTAGATACCATTGCTGGGTCTAGCTGAGTTGTGGAGGAAAAAAGAAAGCAAAAACAAAGAAAGAAAGAAAGAAAGGTGTCTGTGCCCTTCCTGCTCGCCCTGCCTGTGCTAACTGCCCGCACTGCCGTGCCCGCTCCTGTTCCCAGCGCTCCGGGTCGTTGCTCTCCCTGGTGCGGTTTAAATCTGCCAGCGAGCACGGGCCTGCCCCCGGCCAGCTGTGAGAGCCTCCCGCAGGCAGCCGATCCCATCTCCAAATCACATACTTAGGTGATTAATCTATTAATATATGCTGCTATTTTACAATTACAATACAATTACAGGTGTAAAATTGTTTTTCAAATCTGTCAGTGAAAGCGCAGCAACTCAACCAGTAGATGGCCCCAGCCTAACATCTCTCTTACACTGGATGTTGTATTGGTGAAACAGTTTTACAGGGCATTGTATTCTAACACTTAAGAGTCGAATGAAAAACAAATCTTGCTAGAATATTCACTTTACTGACATATCAAAAGTTTAGAGATTGGAATGACTGGATAAAGACTTTATTGATAGCTACCCCAAGTATAGAGTACACGTGAATAAAGCTGGGAACCAACTGAACGTTTAAGAGGATTTGACTTTGCACCAGAACAAGCCCCCAAATGAAAACAAGTACGTGAAGAAAGTGCCTTTTCTCACAGGTGGTGATGTACACAGAATGAAAATCTGAAGTAAAGTTTAGACCTTTTAAAATGCTATAGGAAGTAAAGTCCATGCAAGCAAGGAATGAAGTGAACACAGCTGAGCTGGAGACTGGATCCTGCTAAAAGCAAGACAGGAATCAATGTTTAATTTCACTCAGTAGTGCTATTGCAAAAACATTTATCTTGCTATTTGAATTTAAGAAATCACAAGCCTCAATAAAATTTTATGGGAGTAATACATTAAAACTGAATTCTACAGAGTAGTAAAAGGAAGGAAGGATCTTACTGTGACCAAAGCAGCAATCAGGGATTCGTAAACTGAGCTGTGGTGCCTGGCAGTGCCACAGATTTTGAACTGATCTTAATCGTTTATTTAAACCCATATTTTGATATGTAAATAAAAATGGAAGCCATAAGGAAAAACTAAAAGTGTATATGACAATAATATTGTGTTGTAGACCAGATGGTTAGAAAAAGCAAGCATCTGGGGGAAGTTCTTTTGATGTGTAATTTCTTATATCTACTTCAGTTTGTTTTTACACTATAATTCCATAATGAGTTTGGTACCTAGTGAATACATATGCCAGGATATGTTTAGGTAATTGGAGTATATATCTGTTAAGGATACAAACTTTGACTTTAGAAGTCTAGGATGTTCAACAAATTAGAGAAATTGAAAGTCCCAATGAAATAAATTACATCAATGTGTGTTTGTGCAATATAAGGCACAACAAAAGATTTTTGTCTTTGACAAAAATCTAGGAAATGACACACAAACAGGCACATACATGGTTATTGCCAGAGAATCAGCAAAGATGGGAAGCTCTAGAACAGGTCAGAATTAAGTGTCCGTGCTTTACCTGCTCCTCTCAGGTACACCTTACAATGGTCTTGCATTATCAGATCATAAATGATCCTTTCAATATACCCTTACCTCGTTTTTTTGATGGAATGGCATTGAGGAATACATCCCGTCCAGGTGGCTCTGCTTTCAAGCTGCAGATTGGACAGGGGCACTCTCTGCTGAGTTAAGAACTGGCTGGATGGCCCAGAGAGTGGAGGTGAATGGTGCCGCATCCAGTTAGTGGACGGTCACTAGTGGAGTTCTCCAGGGGTCAGTGTTGGGCCCAGTTCTCTTTAGTATTTTTGCTGATGATTTGGATGAGGGGATTGAGTGCACCATCAGCAAGTTTGCAGATGACACGAAGTTGGAGGGGAGTGTCGATCTGCTGGAAGGCAGGAGGGATCTGCAGAGGGACCTGGATAGGCTGGAGAGATGGGCTGATTCCAATGGGATGAGATTTAACAGGGCCAAGTGCTGGTCCTGCACTTTGGCCATAACAATCCCGTGCAGCGCTACAGGCTGGGGACAGGGTGGCTGGAGAGCAGCCAGGCAGAAAGGGACCTGGGAGTTTCGAAAGACAGGAAGCTGAACATGAGCCAGCAGTGTGCTCAGGTGGCCAAGAAGGCCAATGGCATCCTGGCCTGGATCAGGAACAGTGCAGTCAGCAGGACCAGGGAGGGGATTCTGCCCCTGCACTCAGCTACACCTTGAGTCCTGTGTGCAGTTCTGGGCCCCTCAGTTCAGGAAGGATATTGAAGTGCTGGAGCGGGTCCAGAGAAGAGCAACTAAGCTGGTGAAGGGACTCAAGCATGAGTCCTATGAGGAGAGGCTAAGGGAGCTGGGGTTGTTTAGCCTGGAGAAGAGGAGGCTCAGGGGAGACCTTATCACCCTCTATAACTACCTGAAAGGGGGTCACAGGCAACCAGCAGTAGGACAAGAGGGCACAGACTCAAGCTCTGCCAGGGGAGGTTTAGGTTGGATATTAGAAAGAGATATTAGGAAGAGATTTTTTCCAGAGAGAGTAATCAGACATTGGAATGGACTGCCTGGGGAGGTGGTGGATTCACCATCCCTGGAGGTTTTCAAGATGGGACTGGATGTGGTACTTAGTGCCATGGTCTGGTAAGGACAGTAGGGTTGGACTCGATGATCTTTGAGGTCTCTCCAACCAGGCTGATTCTGTGATTCTATGATTGAGATGTAGATTGCAATGCTGATGGAGCTCTGGGAGGGGAGCCTGTGGCAAGAGGCTGTGAACTGCCAACCTTTGAGATAAACAAAGGTCAGCAATTCCCAGCTCTTGCTGTATCTCCCAGTGTTCGTTCACCTGGCTGGCACCACCCATCTTCATGCCCTTTGCTGAGGACACGTGGCAGTGAGCTGGCGATGCCATCCCACCTCACCATTGGTGCTACTCAGGCATCACTGCAGCAGGGCCCCAGGTGTGGGAAGCAGTGGAGCAGTGGGCACAGTGTGTGCCAGAAAAGCACTGGCACACGCATTCCTGTGCCTGTGGAGAGGCACTGGCACAGGTTGCCCAGAGAACTGTGCATGCCCCATCCCTGGAAGTGATGCCTGAGCATCCTGTTGTAGTGAAAACGTCAAAGGAGTTGGATGTAGGTGACCTTTAAGGTCCCTTCCAACCCAAACCATTCCGTGGTGTGTGTGGCCAGCTGTGTATGTATGTGTGTATGTGCATATATATATACACATATAGATGTGGTGTATGCATGTGCTCTGTGTGCATGTGCCTACTGAGAACACAACTTTTGCATAATTTTAAAGTGAACATTAACTATTAGCATTGCATGAATGCAATTATTTACTGGATTTTAAAAGGAAACAGATAGGGGGAAAGGATAGTATGAGTATAGCAGATGGATAGCCTAAACTTGATTTTAGATGGGCCTGAGAGAATTCCCTGTTGGAATGCAGAGGTTCTTGAGATGGCATGACAGGCTGGTTAAAGTTTATAGTGTGCAACAGTGTTAGACTGAGTAATTTTTTTATATGTATCTTGGAAAATATGCAAAATATCTGCTGGAAGGCAGGAGAGCTCTGCAGAGGGACCTGGATAGGCTGGAGAGATGTGCTGATTCCAACGGGATGAGGTTTAACAAGGCCAAGTGCAGGTCCTGCACTTTGACCATAACAATCCCATGCAGCACTACAGGCTGGGGACAGAGTGGCTGGAGAGCAGCCAGGCCAGGCAGAACCTGGGAGTTTGGATAGACAGGAAGCTGAACATGCTTTCTTGTAAATAAATGAATTTTATGGAATAGAATGAAAGGGGAATTAAAAAAAAACAAGGCTAAATTTCTCCTATTGAAAGAGCTATTAGCACTTGTAAGATATTTGGATGATTTCTGAAGCTTAAACTATAGATCTCATTGTATGCTTTAAATATGAGACTCATTAAGCTAATATATGCATGAAAGAATTAAAGGCTCTTTCTTGTAAATAAATGAATTTTATGGAATAGAATGAAAGGGGAATTAAAAAAAAACAAGGCTAAATTTCTCCTATTGAAAGAGCTATTAGCACTTGTAAGATATTTGGATGATTTCTGAAGCTTAAACTATAGATCTCATTGTATGCTTTAAATATGAGACTCATTAAGCTAATATATGCATGAAAGAATTAAAGGCTGCATTATTCTCAGTTATGTGATGCAGTTTTAGAGAGAAATGTATTCTTGTATTTAATATAATGAACTCAGCAGGGTCTCTTCCCCTTTGCTGAGATTAATTCACACCCAGAAAAGGAATGGATAGGTATTTTATTCTGGCCTGGCTGAAGAACTGCATACAAAATTCAAGTAAAGACAATACAGCTGCTACTTTATCACCAGCCATGTCCATTGGTGCTTTTACATCATTTAGTCTCAAACCAATGTTTTGTCATAGTGTCTGAGATTCCCCTTAGCAAGAAGAATGGTAAGTTGGCATGCCGTGTAGCATTGACTGTAGTCCATCTTGCTACCAGAAGCAAATACTTTTCATGTTTTGACTCTACTGGATGTTTCTTGTTTTAACCAGGGACATGCTTTTATAGCCCTTATGCAAAACTCATGATAAAATTGTATGGAATTCACCTTGACTAAGAATCCCCTTGACTAAGAATCATGGAACAGTTTGGGTTAGAAGGGACTTATAGATCATCTAGTTCCAACACCTCTGTCATGGGCAGGGACACCCTCTACTAAACCATGTGGATTAAAGCCCCTTCCAACCTGGCCTTAAACACTTTCAGGAATGGGGCATTCATAACTTCTGTGGGCAACTTATTCTAGTGCCTCACCACCCTTACAGTAAAGAAGTAAAGAATATCTCATCTAACCTACCCTCCTGCAGCTGAAGGCTATTCTCCCCTGTCTTATCACTACATGCCCTTGTGAAAAGTCCTTCTCTAGCTCTCTTGTAGGCCCCTTTAGGTACTGGAAGGCTGCTATAAGGTGTCCTTGGTGCTTTCTCTTCTCCAGTCTGAACCACCCCAACTCTCTCATCCTGCCTTCATAGGAGAGATGCTCCAGTCCTTTCATCAATCAAGGTATTTAAATAAATGAAACAAATCCATAGTGTTTGCATGAATTTAAATTACATTATGGATTGGATTTTATGTGAGTGATGATTACCTGATAAAGATATGCAGAAAGAGTCCCTAAGTTACTGAGCAGATACTGATATCTCTGGCATACTGAGCAATGTCTGGCCATTTGGCACTGCTTTGTTTGGAATTATACCTGAGATACACAATTTCAGCTTAGGTAATTATATTTACATGAAATGATCATTAGACACCTCTCAGAGACTTTGCTTGTTTAGAAATAATAATTTATTTATGTGTTTGTTTATTTTGCTAAGTGTTCCAGGCACTAGGAACTAACAGCTTTGCAATTGTTCCCAGTGTGAAAATAATATCTTGGAAATATGACTCGCTGGTTCTACTGATTAGCTGAACATTGTTTGTGCTTAGCAGACTGGAAGAAAGAGGATGAATTTGCAACAACTTAAAATACTGTGAAAATATTAAATAGAGACATACTTAGCTCTATATCTGTAGAAGTGTCAGAGAAGATGAGTTGTAGTTAATACCAGAAAACCAGAGATTCAGGTGAATGAGTGAAACTGAATCTGGTGCTATTATCAACCCAAGCTTACAATGAAAAGGAAATAATTTACTGTTGTTTAAAAATGGAAGGTTGGTAGACTTCAATAAATTTCAAACACTGTTTTAAATAGCTATTGTGGCAGACAGTACCTCTGAACACATGCACAATAGCAAAGTAGTTTGCCTTGATCGGATGTCACAATGAATGTCAAATTAATTTGCAACATTAGTATACTCCTGGAATTACGATTTTATTCATTCAGAGCTCCGGATACATTGCTGACAGTCCCTGTGTTTTAATTCTGCAGAAGTCATGACTAGACGTTCCAGGGAGAAAAAGATATGCTGATTATCCAAAAATCAATTTCATTGTTAACTGTGGGGAAACACTGAATTGAAAGTTTACTCATAGAAAACAGAGGTAGCAGCATGTTTATGCAGTGGTGCCTGATAGATGTGTTTCTTCTTTGTTCATTTTCATGGGTGAGAATGAAGGCTCAGCCATGAAAAGCAGTAGCTACTCTTTTCTGTTACTATTTAACACTACAAAATTGTTTTTCTTTCTTTGTGTACTAAGTTCTTTATTTCTTTTGATTACTGGGAATCTTATTTTGTCCTCCCTAAGAAATGTGGGTAACTTTTGACTTAGTTGTGAAATATTTCACAGAAAAGTTAGAGCTTTTCTCCCATTCTTACAAGGTAAACATGCTTGTGAAACTTGCTTGAAGGGAATTAAACAGGGCTTGCTTATTTGCTTCTGACGTGGGTAATAATTAAAGCAGTAGTTGTACTGTTGCTGCTATAAGCAACTTCTTGTTTTGGAGATGTAACATTTCATGCCAGAATGAAATGACTTTAGTCTATGTGAGTTTTAATTTACTGCCAGATATACAAACCTCATAGCAATCACGGTGATGTGCAGGTGTTAACAATTCAATTTTCCCGTGTGCAGGGAAAATGACATCTTGGCATATGACTTCTTTTTGGTTCAGCTATGAGTTAGAGCTGTGGGAACTGTGAGATCTTTCTGCTGTGCCTTGCTGAACTGAGAAATCTCTCTAGATTGCAGCTATACTGTAGCACTTATGCAAAGTATTGCAGAGTTTTGGTTTGCAGACTTCTGTGCTAAGACAGTGCCAGATTCCATATGTGCTCTGGGTGTGTGTGGGTGTTTGTATGTATATGTATGAGGAGTCACTTGCTCAAGTGGTCAGCAGACTTGCCACTGGGAGATGAGTCACAAAATATGTTTCTGTGCTGCAGCTGATGAAGGTTTGGAGAACTGAAAACACAGTTCCTTTATAAGAATGGAACAATTATGCTGGCTTCTTTGTATATTTTAATGAACTAATTAAACCAAAAGCACTAAGAGATTAAAATGGAAAAGGTGATAAATACAGACAGTTCCTTGAGTGGCAGAGAGAACAAATTCTACTTTATGGATTTGTGTTTTGTCATTGAATGCCTTAGTGCTTAATAAGGTTGAAATATTTTCTGCAGTTGGGGCATCCATAATGACTCTTTTAACTGTGGATTATCCAGAGTCTAATTGGAGTAAAGTCCACTTTTAACTCTTTTTCCTAATGAAGGCACTAAATTGAAATAATCTCTTAAGAAGCTTTTTTAACTTCAGTGGCATGGATATGGATAATGTGCTGATACTTCACAGTTGACAGCTCATCTCTTGCCATCTAGGAGAAGCAAATTGACCTGGGAAGAAATTTTGAAGAACAATGGCAAATTGCTATTTGAAAACTGTAACATAAGAGAGCAAATCATAAAAATAGATTTATTTTGCAAAGTAAAACAGTAGTTTAATAACAGTGAGTGATAACATAACTCAACCTGAATGCTTTGCAGTAGTAATTTAGTCGAGAGTAGCAATAAATTGTTGCTGTGCTGATTTCCAGTATAGGAAAGATCATGAACTGTAAAAAACACGAGGATGAAAAGTAAGAAATAACAAAACAAATGATGCTTCTTTATTATAACTTAAAAATGTATTCCTTCTGGTGCTGTACGTGGTTGATATGCCTTTACTTTCTGCAAATAAGATGTATTATATAGTTACAGTAGTTCAACATGAAGTGCTTTTTAAGATACAGATTAATGCATTTGAAGGCACATTGGTGATTACCAAATTATTTTTGTATCTCTGGTCTTGCCCCTTGTGGCCATGTCTTCATTAGAGAGAAGAAAATACACATTTAACTATACCTTAACTCATCTGTAGCAACTACTACCGGATAAAACCCTCATTAAGACCAAGTCAGTTTTTCGTTTTGAGGCAAGCTAGCAGCTTTGAGTAAACTCTTGTTCCCTCTGGGCCCTCTGATGCTAGCTAACAAAACTGCAGATAGTTTTTTCTTGCCATCTGAATAATAGTGTCTGTTTTTCACTGTATCAAGCATCAGTAACTCTGGGTGTCTAAACAGTGAATGTACTCTGATAAATTCATCACCATGAGCCAATGATGCAAATATTTTATATTTTCACAGGGACTGTGCAGCCTTCTTGTTTGTGCAGAACTTTGTCCCCCAAAAAGCTGAAAAGAAAGAATCTTGTAGATTTAGAGTTCAACTTTGAATCATTTGTTACTCCAAACTTCCCTTGAAACAGGTTCTCAATCTTTGTGGGCTCATAGTGCCTTGTTCAGTAGTAGGATTTTACTAACACATAATGGCAACATTTAAAAAGTCCTGGTGCAGATAAGGCAGCTATAGTTTTCATAGATACTAAGTAATTTATAATGTTGGTTATCTATAGGTGATGGCTTTGGGAGGACTGAGTAGACTTCAGTCACAATTTAAAAGAAAGCACTGAAAAATGCACAAATGTCAGGTCAGTGCTGGAGGTCAGGCTGAACTTCCCCTCTGGTTGAGGCACCATGCTGCAGATTTCTAGCTAGAGGACCCAAGTGGAGGCCATGACCCCTTAGGTAATCTGGGAGGACAAAAGTACAGGCTCAGTTCTGTCCAAGCCTGGCCAACAGCCAGGCAAGCCCTTGAAGGAAGGGCATTAATCAAGGAGAGCCACTGATGCCTGCTCTGTGGACTTTCAGTGACAATGTCAGTTTCCATCTTTTGTTCTAGTGTAGAACAAAAATATAAGTAAAAATGTCTGTGTTTCTTGCAAGATGCAGTTAGGATTTTGATTAGTGTTTTCATCATGTACTAATGAAATGAAAATTACATTTTGCAGTTCTGGTATCATTTCAGTGTATGACTGAGGAGAAAATAGAGCTGAAATCTTGAAAAGTGGCTGCTTGCTTACATGAAAGTGATTTGAAAATTCAGTGCCTATTTAGGAAGGTAATTTCAGTTACGGATTCTGTGGTGCCCATAGAGCTGGCAGTCTGCTGGCAATGCTTGGCTGAAAACTAAAAGTACTAAAAGGACTGTTTGAAAGGTAATTTGAGTTATTTTACTGGGTGAAAGTTTATTGGCTGACAGTCTAAAAGTGAGTCAGCTCTATTAAGAATGTGTCTCAAATATATCCTTTGCTGGTTGATACTTCATTTGGAGAAAGCCTCAGTTTAGAAAGTAAAGTATGGAAATTCTTTTCAGAAGACGAGAGTCTGGAAATTGGGTTGCTGTCACCACTGATAAGTAATGAACTTTTTTGTAGACACTTTCACCATTTGTTTATGCAGATAATTGAGACCTGTGGTTTGTGTGGTACTCAGAAACCTTTAAAAAACACCCAACACACTACATAATACAATAATTTGCCTCGCTGAGGCACAAGAATGGTCATGGGTTTCCACAGATCAAAAATGATCTGAATAAATTTTACTCAACTTTTGATACCTTTTTTTCTACACTTGATGAAAACTTGAATTCAGAGAGTCAGCAGAAACATGATTTAAGCCTATACAGTAATTTAAGATTTAACATAATATCCTGACTATTTGTTTTCTTTCCTAATACTTATGTCAGAAATGCTTGGTTTTGTTTTGGTTTTTTTACTGCCATCTCAGTACATTGTCAATATGTTCTCTATCACATTTGCAGTTTATCATGAAATAGGTTGCCTGCTTTCTAACTGCCTTTGTGTTCAGCCACAGGTTAGATTGCACCAATAAAATAGTGGAGATTTTCTGTATTTTATTCTCTTGCTAGCATCAACTCTGTTCCTTTCTTAGGCTGCTTTGGAGCTGGGATGAGATACTGGGGTGCTAGACATTTCTTTGAAATGTGCTCCACAAGAAAGAATAGAGGGAGAAGGGAAGATGGGAAAAGATGAAATAGCTAGAACAGAAAGATCTCCTAAGCTCATGGCATGATTGAAGAGATTTTTAACTTGGAAGTACAGTGGTGCATGTTGGTCCAGACTCAGTGCTTGCTGGAAAATGCTCCCACTCTTTTGTTCTGGGTGACTTAGTCTCCTTTCTGTGCAGACAGAATCTGGAGGGGCGGGCAATATACGCAAGGCCTGGGTCTTGCTGCAGGATGGAACCATGGGGTGCTGTAATGCTCATGTAGAACAGCAGTTTTGCAAACACTTTCAGGTACCATGATTAGATGTGTGGGCTGCAGACTGCTTGGTTATTGAATAGTATATCAAGCCCAATATCCTTTCCTTAAAATGCAATTATTTAGATCAATGCCAAGAAGAGACTGGGAGAAGCAATAAGAAGGATGTGGGTTTTGTTTTTAAGGAAAGAGGAGGTTGAGAATGTGCTTGAGGTAGAATAGGAAGATGGAACAAATTTAGATTTATGTACAGTGCTGCATGTTCATAGAGGGAACCCATAGATTAAAAGCCGAAAGGGAGAAGTTCTGCATTGCAGTGGGCAGTGTATTAAGAGATGTCTATCACAGTGAGGCTGTGAAACTAAAGGGTGTCTCTGTGCTCTCTCATAAAACCCAGAATCAGCATGATCACTAAAGGGATGAGTTTGGACTTCCATTTTTATTTCATTGTATTGCTGTATTATATGCTCTATTATAGGTGGATTTGCAGCAAAACTTTACCTGTAAAAAAAATAATCAGTTATTTCCGTGACTTGTCTTGAAGGAGTAAAATACTTCCCAGTACAACTTAAATTTTCTCTTACAGTTTTTGGCCTATTTAAAAATTGGTCTATGTTAGGCAAGAAGGTGCTGGGGTCCAAGATAGGTTGTTGCTTACTCGTAAGTCGAACAAGTGATTAGTTTATCTGCTCCCTTGGAATACGGGGCTGAGGTACCCAGGCTTGACTAGCCAAAAAAGAGGCTGCTAAATCTTTCCATGCTTCTGCTTTCCATCCTGCAGGCAATAATTTTTACTCACCCTTATAAAGTCATTTAAGGTTTTGTATCTATGACAGTGCGAGTAGTAATTAGCAGTAATTCTGAACAGAGAGCGGAAAAAAAAAGGCTTAGAAGCACTGCATTTCATTTTTTTAAAAAAAATAATGGATTCTAACTTTATTTGCATAGCCAAGTGATGTATTTCTGTACACACTGCCTGCCAGAGAACCCTGTATCATATTGTTAAGTAATGAAATCTAAAGACACTATGGATTATTGTTTTGGTATATATGCAATGTTCAATGTAAAGTGGTTTCATGAAGAGAACTGAAATGAGACACAGATGATTCATTTACACATTTATTTACTATCCTGCTTATTCTATCAGACTGAAATGGAGAACAATGCATTTATTTTACAGACATTTGACATAAATTAAACAGATATTTTGATGTTGAACAATTGTACAGACTACAACATGCATATTAATATGTAGATTGGTGCAGAAATATTTAGCTGATCAGCAAAGTCTAGTATGACAAAAATAATAATCACATTTCCTTTTTTATGAAGTTAAAATGCAGCTGATATGGAGACATTGATACAAATACCACTAAATGTGAGAAGTTATTAGTCTAATGAAATCAAATGGTTAGTTGAAAAAATAAAGCTATTGCCAAAGTTTTATCTACAGAAAGAAACTAAATCAAAGTGTTTCTAACAAATACAATAATGATGAGAAAAGCATGTTTGATGCAATTACCATTGCAAAATGCCCTATTATTCCCCTGCCCCACCCCCAAATACAAACAACGCATGAAGCAAAAGCAGCATATTCTCCCACAAAATGTCTGGGGCATTTTGTAAAGGCAGATGAATGAGATTAGACAAGACTTACCACATATGCTTTTAACTCCTAGTGACAGTACTTTTAACGAAAAATATGCTGTTAATATAGCAATTTATGATGAAATGTTGCTAATTTCATAAAACTGAACAATAGTGAAGACGCTGCTATCGCCCCAAGAGAACTTGAAAAAATACTGTTGTGCTTTTTTTGTTTGCAGCATTCAGAGCATTCAGAGAGGAATACAAAGTAAAGTTCATTAAATTCAATAAAACTAATAATAGTCATGCTACTCTATCTATGAAACTAACACAGTAATAACATATAAACATGAATTAGTACCTATTTTTAATTGATATTTACAGTGATCTTAAAGCAATAGGCTATGTATTCAATGCTCAGGTTCTTTGTACACTAATCCCTCCATGTTTCATCTTACCAGCATGGCTCCTTTGACTTTTGAGAGTTATATAGGTAAAACTCTGCAGAACTCTTTGAAAATTTAGAGGTATAAATCCAGAACTCTGCATCCTAGCAGAAGTACCCGTGATTGTCCCCAACAGTGTTTTTTTTCTTTTTGTTTTCATTTTGTAACACATGTTAGAAACTGTTCCTTTTGCCTAAAGCTATGATATATTGCTCCATCCTTCAGTTTTACACAGGCAGAATTCCCATTGGCGTTCTGCTTAAGGACTTCAAGAACAGGCATAAATGCTTTGTATTCTGAACCTCCACTGAGAGATGCTATCTGAGCAAAACTTAGAGCAAAAAATATCACTATAAGACATATGTCCTTCACCTTGAAATCTTTTACAAATAGATAAGGAATAGGCTTTTTGTTTTCTGCATTACCTTTTAGAAGATATGTCCTAGACATTAGAGCAACTAAGCACACAATCAAAACCCTACTAGTCCCTCAATTTAAGTAAATTTCAACTCATGATCCAAAGGGGAAAATACCTAGACATGGTAAATCAGCACAAAATACTCAAGCTGGGCTTCTCATCCTCCATCACTGCTCAGCCATTTGCACAGCCATTTGCTTTTATTCATACCAGTATAAAGTAAGAGTTATTGTTACGTGAAATAGGGCTACTTGCAGTCAGTTTAATCATTCCACTGACTTTGGAGTAAGTCAATCTAGTGCTGTCTGTACTGTCTTCATCAAATGTAACACCAGCTTTAGAGTAAGTTCACTGTAGAAGTATGCAGTATTTAAGAGTTTGGGCCAAACTACAAACCACATCTATCCAAAGGCTATCACAAATTTATTGTTTAAGTGATCCCACCTGGGTTAGGTTGGGGAACACACTGGGGACAATTTCATCTCTGGCTATTTATTGCTCTTTTTATGCAATACCACTGATGACAATGGCTAAATTTGCTTGAGTAAGGGATTTAGACTACATGGACTGGAGTTAGTAACCATGGTAGATATCGTCTGTGTCTGCATTAGCAAGTAGTACAACACAATAGAAGCAGATTTGTTTGAGGAAAACATATTTCAGATTATCTCCAGTCTGGTTCTTGAGCTACTTTTAAGTAAAAAGAGCAATAATATTTGTGTGCTACTTCCTCATTCCAATGGGATTCATTTGTTCAGTGTCATAGAAGAAAATTAAATAGCAATCAATAATAATATAGGACTACAAGACATCACTGCTGTTTTGGAAGAAATCTCCACTGTACTAAAGGGTAATACTACCTAGATATCATAACCAAACATTTAAAAAAAATACTATTTAAAACTGCAACAAAAGAAATACAAAGACAAGTACCTTATTCCACCTGCAAATGTCCCATGGTGTATGCTCACTGAACAAGAAACTATCACACAATGCAAACAATTTTGTCCCTCATTTTTGCCTGCTAGTCATCTAACCTATCTTTATTAAGGAAACTGATAGAGGACCTTCAAAGGGTTTGGCTCCCAGAACACCCTATGTGTTTCAGAAAGCATTTCAGCTGGAGTTTAAAGTGAGTACCACTAAGTAATAGAAACAAATTGGACAAGAGACAAATATTCACACTTACATTGATACCTGTGGCTCTCTTAACAGCATTTATCAGTCAACTGCTTTTACAAAAGGTATTGCAAGAACACTGAAACGTCTTGCATGGAGGATGGGGACACTGTGGGAGCACTGAAGGATCCAGAGCACTTTAAAGCTAGAAAACATGAAGCTATAAGATGGCATGGCTGCAACAATGACAGAGAGAAGTGACACTCAGTTCTTGCTCCTTGGTTAAATGCAACAGAGTCTATCTGGCCATTTGCACCAGACTACCAAAATGTTTTCCTGATAAACAAGACACACTTAGCATCTTCTGACTGCTCCCAAGATGAAGAGAAGGTTGGTGTTTGAAGGGCAGTGGGAAGAGATCCAAAGATCAACAAAGATAGCAACACACGGTATCTTCTTTTTCAGGAAAGTCTTCTGAAAAATGATTACAGACCAGATGTTCATGTGTCAGGCGAGTGGGTAACAGCATCATTGAAAACCTAAGTAGAGACCTGTTGATTCTAGGTTAAAAATTAGAATGGAGTAGGGCTGGAATTATATCTTTTGCTACGGCATTTTTACCTCATTAAGTGTGAACAAGGACTACTGTGTATGTCTTATTATATCTTTTTTTTTTATATAGTATACTAAACTGTGCCTTATTTACTTACAGTTTTCTGCCCTTCTTCCCCTCTTGCTGCATTTGCATTTCTTGCTCAATCTGTGCTGGATACTTTTGCAAAAAAAAGCAAGCATGTTTCTTGCATTTTTTTGCTTTTAAAATATTTTTTGCATGATCAAAATACTGAAATTTATTTTCTACTGGAGTGGTACAAAAGTTATTTGAATGAAAAAGCCTGTCAGGTAAGCCCTGGACATTTTTACTGGTCTGACTGTATTTGCAATAGGGCTTCAAAAAATGCCAACTGGCTTTTGTACTGGCCTGCAGTTGAGAGATAAGGTTGAAGGAGTTAATTAAATAATCTGAAGGTAAACCTTGAAGGAAACAGAAGCTCAGTCAACGTGTAGAGGAAGAGACCTGCTTTAAAAAGAACTAGTTATTTTTCAAGGAATACAAATACGTTGCCTGCTGTTACCTGTTAGGAAAAGGCTCCAGAAGCCAGTAGTCATTTTGATTTGTGAATGCTCTAGGCAAAAATACAACTGTCTGTACACATCTGGGTTACGTAATAGTGTGCTAAAAAGCTCTTCGAGTCAGTTGCTCTAGTGTTAGATCAGATATCACCTCTCTCACATCACTAATGTTTGAATTTTGAGACCAATTGTGAAGTGAGGACACAGTGCATTAGATTACTGCATTAGCACAGAGGCTTCTATGTTCTATACAATGTAGCATTAAAAGGCCTTTTGTGTTTTCATTTAAAAAAAGTGTATTTTATATAAATTCTGTAGTGCAAAAACTTCCTACACCATGTTACATTCTTTACATTATATGCTTCCCCTGTAAACAGCTTTCCTGTAGGAACTTCCTTTGCAGTTTGTGCGATATATTATACCCCCCTCCCCATGCCCAGATTAGGATTAATGTGACTATTTACTCAAAAACTGTTCTAATTACTCTGTGAACATCTTTTAAATATGTGCATTTGGTTTCTTCATTGAAAACGAATTGAAACTTGGATTCAGGATTCTGCAGTTTGTAAAAAATATAAAAAATTGATTGCAAAGCTATCTCCCTGAACATTCTCCATTTTCCAGTGATACAAGGAGTCAAACCCCTTTCAGGTGCACGGGGGAGTCACTTCTTCCTAAAACTCCTTAAGCTGTTTTGAAATCCCATAGCTGGAATTGGAGACTGACTCCAGAACTCAAACACATTCTCTCCTTACTGTGCTGAATGGGTAGCAAGTCTGAAATGGCTTCAAAGTTTTAGAAAACCAGAAAATATACTCGGGTAATTTTGCATAATTTACTGCATATAAATTCGTGATGAATGAAGTGATTCTGGACTGCACTTCTTACATCTGCTGTACTGGATTGCAAGCTAGGTTCAGCCCTGCAACTGCTCAAGTAGATGTTTTAATCAGGAATTACACAGGAGCTAGGTATTCAGAAGTGGATCCCATGTATGCAGGCAAGGCTGGAAAACCCACGTCTAAAGCTGTGCTTCTGGAAATAGTATTCAGCATAGTCAGAAGTATATAACGAAATTAGGCCAAAAGCACTTCTAAAGCTTGATCCTTTACCCTCCAAGATTTAAAAAAAATACAACATCTGTTAATAAAGTGAATTGCATTTCTTTTGCTTTCAAAATAAATGTGCTTCTCTGAAAACATTTAAAATATGGCAGCCAATAAGGGCCTGCTCTTTCATCTGATTTATATAGTTAAAATACCTGTTGATTTTCATCAAGAGGGAGAGACTCTTGCCATCCTCACTTTTATTTCAGTCAGTCCCTTTTTCCATCAGACTCCCATTGGTTTCAGGGGAAATTCATCTGCACAAGGATTGAGGCCTTCATTTTGCCAGTTTTTAATTTTTAGTGATTTTAATAGGGCAGAATGAAGTTTGCATAAAAGTTAGCTTAGGAGAGCTTAAGGAATCAAATATCTGTTCCTGCGATATGTTCCCTATGGCCGAACTCCTCCCTTTCCATCAAGTGGCACAGGTTTGAGGGGACTTTTCTGAAGTGCAAGGGTCACATGGGAGAAAAAGCACACAGAAGGAACACAACACAGACCTCAGTCTTGCCACAACATCATTATCCTGAATGGGAATTTTCTGTGGATCCAGAGCATGGGATCAGGTCCCATTTGGTCTTAATTTAGACTTCAATAGTTCACTAGGATGTAAAGGCAGATCGAACAGGCCCATGTGATTTCATAAAACTGCACATAGAAAATACAAACCAACACTTCAGGCATATAAAAATTGACTGGCATTTAGTTTTAGTCACCAAAAATATCTAGGAACTAAAAAATAAATATAGAAGATTAATGGCTATAAAATACTCAACAGCTAAGTTCTGGGACAGTGAGACACAACATGATTGAAAAACGTTACGCAGAATGCCATACAAATAGATAAAACTGAATGCAGCAACAAGTTGCAATGAACTGCAACTAAAGACAAAATAATAATTTTTATTTTGAGAATTAATGACCAGACATTGCTTGAAAAAAAACCACATTATATTCCTATTTTTTCAAATGACTGAAGAGACACCTCAACATTATCTTGTTATAGAAATCGGAAAACTTAAGGAAATAGAGAAACTTTTTTTTTCCTTAACCAAATGATAGTGCTGTGCTCATTGTTTGGCCCAACCACCAGGATTCATATTTTGGGGCTCTTCAAACTTGGCTCTTTTCCATGGGCCAGCCTTGAGTGATGTCTGTGGCATCAGCTCAGCCATTTCAGGCAAAGGGCAATGTTGCAACAAAAGTGCTTGCTCCTTTACATTAAATGCATCAGGTGCCTGGTTGTTACTTATTTAAGTGACAAAATGACATGAGTAAAAATTAACCTAGGTCCACTATGAGAAGTCTGCTGTTCTAAACCACATATGGGCTGGTCTAAAGTGCTTTTAAGGCTTACTAAAGAAGAAACCAAAACATGTATACCTGTGTATACTTTTGCTTATGATTTATGACTTGAATAAACTTTTTATGAGTTAAGGAATTAAGTCAATCTATAGGCTTTTTTTAAAACATTATAAGATAGAAAGCTAAAGGTGCTGAATCAAAAAAAAAAAAAGCTTTTTTTCAGACAGTGGTTAGATGGGTACTTTGTAATGAAGGCTTTGGTTCAGCATCTGTCTTTTACAAAGCATCTGTCTTTTACAAAGAAATCAGAGAAACCCAAGATGCTTTGTCAGTTGTCAATAGAATGTCTGACATTTCCCTTTATTTAAGTATAGAGGAAAGTTTACATGGGAGGATGGGTTGAGGCAAAGTTGCTGAGTCAAGTGATAACTTCTGTCAGTCCACCTGATTGAACTGAAAAACACAAATGAGCTTTGCATTATGGAAGACCTGGAGCAAGTCATATATGCTTGAAGTCTGTTTTGTATAGCCACATGGGAAAGAGAGCTCAAAGATCATGTAGAAGGAGGGTTAAATCAAAGGAAAAAAAAGAATGTGGGTAATATTTTTAATACCAAGTTGTATTCTAAGACATCGAAAATTTTGGATATATCTGTATAGCCATTTGGCACTATTTATTGCCGCTGAAATAACTACTCTTTAGATTTTGAAATGGAACATTTTTTCTCTTAGTTATGAAATGTTGGCAGTTTTATATAAAAATATGAAATGCTTCAAGTTCTGGTCATTAAATCTTTTCTTTTTCCTCACAGGATCATTAATCTGACAAATGAAATAACTGAAGTTATGCAAATAAAAAACCCATCGTGATTTACAGCACAGATAAACTAAAATACAGTCCTTAATTAACAGATATACTCATGAGCTTTTTAACAGAAAGCAAGATACGTGAGATGCTTTAAGTAGAAGTTGCAATTTTGCAACATAAGTCTGTACAAAACAGCAGCACGCTGTGAAGGAAGTACCTGTGTCCCAGGAAATGCTTTTTCCATAAATCCTTGTTAACAGTAGCTTTTCCCCCAACCCCAAACTATTTACAAATATATGCATTTTGCAAGCTCAAAGCACCTTGTTTCACATCTTTATGAATGCATGCATTGACATTTCATCCTTTCATGTGCAAATTCTAAAATTCATTGTAACCAAGAAAACAAACAAAAAAGTTAAAAGAGTTCAAAACCTGTCTACAATCATAAGTGAAAGGATCAAAAATGTCAGATGTTGCAGAACACTGGCTCCTAACAGAGCTCTCTTTATTTTATTCACTGTTCTTGAGTCATTTTTTCCCTGGTTTTTTTTTTTTCATTTGTTACAAAAAGCAGTTTTTTTTTTTTTTAATTAAACAGTATTTAAACTAAACAACTGTTTTTTTTTAAAATTAAACAGTATTTAAACTAAACAACTCTTCATGCCATGCAAAAATAACATTTTATGCACTTTTGTTGAGGCTTTCCATATTTTAGTTCATAGGCATTACTAACTGTGTTTTAAGAAAAGGTATTTTTATTGCTTCTGTAACTAGTCACATGCTAGTTTCACGTGTGGGACAGTAACCAGTTTCTCCTGGACTTGAATGAATTTCTGGGGAAAATAAATGGTTTTCCATTTTGTGACCTTCTGGGTTACTGTCTGGCTTTACTTCACCCACAGCATGGTAAATGTCTTGAGTACAGTTGTGGCTCATGCTTTTGGGTGAAGAGCTGACCTGGGGCTCCTCTGTTAAATTCTTGCTGTCACTGTGTTTATCCCCACAGCAATTTGTCTTGATATCCTGTTGTTTTTCTTGTTTCATACCATGTAACTCCATAAACTCTTCTTCTTCTCCAGTATCTATTTCAGTGAAGCTTCTCCTCTCTTTTGAAGGGAAAGTGAAAATCTTTTGTTTGGGAAAGAGAGGGGATGATTTTTTAGCAGGTCCCTGACAAAGTGCAGATGCATCAGCACCAAGTAGAGGTCTTTCATCTTGGGGGGAATTTTCTTCTAGGAGGATGGTGCTGATGTGCTGAGGGGTGGCCTGTGTGAAGTCTACTCCTGCTGTCACTGGTAGGGGCCTTGCGGTGCTCGGTGGAGTGTGTGGAGCACCACCTCTATTGTCTTTAAAATTGACTTTAAGGGATCTAGATTTTAATGGGTTGCTGCCTTTCAGAGAACTTTTGGGGCTTTCCATGGCAGTGTCAAAATGCAAATGGCCATGTAAAAGAGTTTGGGACCCACTTTCATCACTGGTAACAGCTCTGTTGATTGGATTGTAGTCAAAGGTGACATCAGTGGGAGAAAATCCTCTGTCTTTTGTGAATGGTATAAACTGAGAACTCCTTGCTCTTTGGTTTTCTTCCAGGTTAACAGCATCAGTTGGAAATCTCATTTGCAAGTGAGAGCCAGGAAACAGAGAGAGGGGAGACCTCTCAGTTTCCGTGAAGTCAGTTGCACAACTGGCAAAACTGTCGATACTGGATGTGCTTCTCATGTCTGTTATGATGTCTGTAGGTCCACTTGGCAACGGATCTCTCTGACCTGCAACTTCTTCCATTTCTATTTCTTCTTCATACATGGGTGGCTTTGCTGACTGGTCTTGGTAACCAGCATTAAGGTTAGGCTGAGACTGAGTTTTAGTAATTTCATTATACAACATCTCCAGTTTTTGGGCACTGAGGTGCTGTGGGCTGGAGGATGCTGCAGCATTGTTCAATTGCTCATTGGAGTCTTGTTGACTAACTTCTTGGTATTTATTCTCATAAGACTTGTTTGAGCTTGTTTCAGACATTGTCCTTCTGGCCCATTTCCACCGGCTTGGGGACAGGTGGTTGTCGTCTGATGTGTCCTTTGGATTGATTTCTTCTCCTGGCTTACCTGAATCTACTGCTACATCTATCATTTCCATACTGCGAGCAAAGGCATCTTTCAGATTCATGGAGACAATACTGCCATTTCTTTTAGCTCGCTCAAGCGCTTCTCTCCTCTTAATTGCCTTCTCCTGTCTTTTCTGCTCCTTATAAAACTCTGAGAAATTGTTCACAATAATTGGTATGGGCAAGGCTATGACCAGCACTCCAGCAATACAGCAAAGTCCTCCAACTATTTTGCCTAATAAGGTCTTAGGGTAAATGTCACCATATCCTACAGTAGTCATAGTGATTGTTGCCCACCAGAATGATGCAGGGATGCTTGTGAATTTTGTAGCATCCTCATCCTTTTCAGCAAAGAATACAAGACTTGAAAATATCATTATTCCCATGGCTAAAAATAATATCAACAAGCCCAATTCATTGTAACTCCGCCTGAGTGTAAAACCTAAAGACTGAAGACCTGTTGAATGCCTGGCGAGCTTAAGAATCCTTAGGATCCTCATAATACGAAATATCTGAACCACACGTCTGACGTTTTGGAACTGCAGGACACTTTTATTGGACTCCGTGAGGAAAATGGTGACATAGTATGGCAAGATAGCCAGTAAGTCAATGACATTTAATGGGCCTTTGAAAAACTTCCACTTATTTGGTGAGGACAGAAAACGCAAAAGGTATTCCATGGTAAACCAAGCAATACACACAGCTTCAACGTGTGCGAGCTGAGGGTTGTCATTTGGCTGCCCAAATTCATCTATTTCTTGAAGCTCTGGCAGTGTGTTAAGAGACAAAGCAATAGTGGACAGTACGATGAACAGAATGGACACAATGGCCAAAATCTGTAAAACAAAATAAACAATGTTTGGGTTAGACTGATACAAGTGTACTTGTCAGGCCTTGCTTAAAACCTTTCAAATGTGCTTGTGTCAAATAAACACAGAATGGTGGAAGCTGCTTTGGCTGCTGCATTCATTATTTTGTCTTATTGTTTTGAATTTTGTACAGAGAAAACATTAGAATCATCTTAGACATGGTCAAAACCTGATGGCTTTACTGCCTGCAGTAAGCTGATTTGTTTCAGAAAACAAGCCATGGCTGGTCTTATCATTTTAAAATTACAGTATGAGGTGATATTCATTATTGCAAGTTACTAAGTGAAGGATGTAGAGTTCCGCCTAATGTGCAGAACATTACTCATTTTCTGCATGAATTATAATTATGTAAAACTTTACACAGTGCAGAGAATTAATTGGGAAATACCATGTCTTAGCTGCTAATTTAGTACTACATAGTGCACACCTTCCTAGACAAGCATAAATTTATGAGCTGAAAGTCAAAGTTAAGAAGAATAAACAAGAAGCATTGTTCAGGAGACAAGCCCTGCTGAATTGTCATGTCTAGACAAATTTCAGATGCTACGAGAAATGAAAGTACTGGCCCTGAATTAAATTGAGAGCAAGACGTTGAAAAGTAAGTAGTATGAAGGTGAACTCAGTTTCTCATCACGATTAAAATGTGTAAGTAGACAAATGCTTCCTAGAAATAAGGTTTCAATTTTTGTCTAAGGAGACAGGTTTTCTGATATATTTTGTCCTCATGAAAATGATAGAATATGATTTTATATCATAGAATCACAGAAAATCATAGAAGCACAACCATAGAATCATTAAGGTTGGAAAAGATCTCCAAGATCATCAAGTCCAGCCTTTGACTGAACACCACCATGCCAACTCATCCATAGCACTACTTGCCATGTCCAGTTGTTTCCGGAACACTTCCAGGGATGGGGACTCCCTAGGCAGCCTGTTCCAGTGCCTGACAACCCTTTCAGTGAATAAATTCTTCTTGGTGTCCAACCTGAACCTACTCTGGTGCAGCTTGAGGCCATTTACTCTTGTCCTGGCTTGGCAAACTCTCCTGGTAGTTCCCTCAGTACCCCTGGGTGAATCCCATCCAGCCCCATAGATTCATGAGTGTCTAAGTGACACAGCAGGTCACTAATTACATCCTCCTGGATAGCAGGGAGTCTATTCTGCTCCCTGTCCCTGACTACCAGCTCAGGGGATCCGTTGCCCTGAGGATAACTGACTTTTCTGTTGAAGACTGAGGCAAAGAATTCATTAAGTACCTCAGCCTTTTCCTCATCCTTGGTACAAATGTTCCCTCCTGCATCCAATAAAGGATGGAGATTTTCTTTGGTCTTCTTTTAGTTGTTGATGTATTTATAAAAACACTTTTTATTATCTTTCACAGCAGTGGCCAGATTGAGTTCTAGCTGAGCTTTCACCTTTCTAATTTTCTCTCTACATGACCTAATGGCATCCTTGACTCCTTCTGAGCTACCTGCCCCTTCTTCCACAGTTCATAAATTCTCTTTTTTACTCTGAGTTCCAGCAAAAGCTCTCTCTTTAGCCAGGCCAGTCTTCTTTCCCATCAGCTTGTCTTTCAGTACATAGGCACAGCCTACTCCTGCACCTTTAAGATTTCCTTCTTAATATATGTCCAGCCTTCCTGGTATATACAGCCCTATGACCAAAAAGAGCCATTTTGATAAAGCTCAGCCATCTCTGTGCCTCAAAGCCTTCCATTTTGCCTGGAATAGCTGGTCATTCTCATTTACAGAACCACTATTATGGGAAGAGAAATAAATCTGTCAGAGAACTTAATGGCTTTACCACAAGGTTTAGTTATTTATGCTCTAAGGAATATGAGCAGCTTTGAGATGGTGTGCGAAGTGTTAAAGTGATGAAAAAGTTATTATAACACATTACTTGGAAAAAAGTACTTTGTTTATATTGGAAGTCCTAAGTAAATCCAGTTTTCTATTAGAATTACTAAAATAAACTGTCTTCTGTTTTAAAGTTCAGTTAAAACTCATTCACAAAAGCATTTATTTTCATTTCTCAAAAATGGTACTGTTAAACCCCTTTGCTGAGGTTCCAAGGACACGCCAAGTCTGACAAAATTGCTGGAACACCCAAGAAGAGTGAAATGCAGCTAAGCAGAATGCAAGTGTGAAGAATGTATGCAGAGGGACTGGTCACAGTGGTGATAATGGCTCCAGAGACAGAAAGGCCACCTCACTGTAGCTTTAAGAAAAATAGCAGTGAGCCTGTTTCAGCTATGTGCTACTAAGCAGAAATTCAGCTCTCAAAGCACAAACCGAAATTGCTCATGATGTGAGTGTCTGTATTTGGCATCATCTTGTATTATGTGGTATCTCTGGCCTTTTTCAGCTAGTGATAGTACAGAATAGGTATCATCTTTCATGTTCTGAAATATTCCAAACATTTATTTGTATTTCTTCCTACCAGTGCTGCTTCTGTCTTTTTTTTTAAACCGTAAGATCCATTCATTTCTCCTGCCAGGTGAGTTGTGAACCACCTGTCTTCATTGTTCATACAGCCCATTCAGAAAATATCCTCCATTTAATCTCTCCTATTTAGAAGGGTTATACATCCCTTTAAAATTTCTGCTATGCACATCAGCAAAAGAAGCCAGTCTTAGTAAAGAATGAGGACAGTGACACTGAATACCTAGGCAGGGCTGATTAATGAAATTTGTGATGTCCTGTAGCTAGGAGAAAGGCAGACAAAAGGCAACACTATAGGAGAGCAATAACTACCTTTCAGACTGTGAAAGTCACCTGCATCAGATATCACTGTAAAATGTTGGAAGCTTAAATAAGGTATACTAGGCTATCCACTTCACCAGAATCACTGCGGAATAGCTAATGCAGGCTTGAGTTCTCTAAAACACTCAATAATGTAATTATACTTTCAGAATTCAATGAACAAATAAACCAGGCACAGGTCTGAATTGCTGAGCTTGCAGTTTCTGTCAAACTGATGGAACCTTAGCAGGGCTGGCATCAGAATGTAAGTAACAGCACTGGAAAAAGCTGTATAATGCAAGGATCCAATTACGTGACATGCATTGTTCTTAAAAAAAAAGGAAATTGTAAGAATGTATCTGCCCAATTTGCATCAAACTGATTTTAATTAGGAAATGTTGGCATTTCTGTCTGTCATGAGGATTTTATTTTATGCCTAAATGTTCACCAGCATACAAATGACCCTAGGAAAGTGGTAAGTCAGTGTACAGCATCCCTTCTTACACCATATGACATCTCTAAAACTCCATGCATTTCATAGGTATTGAATACAAAACTTTCCTGTTCAGAGTTGCCACCCAGGGTGTTTTACTGATAACAACCACCTATCTGTTTGTTCCAGCCATTCATTCATATGCTGGTAACACAGAAACCTGAACTCTGACAGCTATTTTAATAAAATATACACTACAGTAAGCTTATTTTTTTCATGCTTTATACAGATCGTCTATAAGCATGAGTGGGTTCTTGGTGAAAAAAATTAACAGCAAAGTATGTTGGTTTCTTCTAATGTAAGAATCTCAAGCTTTTATTTGTCTGGGGCTTTGTTGTGTAATTAAAGTTGTGCATCATTCCACACACAGTATGTTTTAATTATTGCAACTGATTAGATTTCACAACTCATTAGGCAAAATAATTGGCAGGGGAACACTAGGGAGAACAAGAGCAACTATGAGAAAAATAAGGGAAAAAAGGAACTCCCTATTCTGAGTCTACATAAACAACACTTTGCAGATAGCATTATGCTGGTAAATCCTCACAGAACAGATGTAGCTTGTATTAACAGAGCACAGAGTTTATAATGCAGACCTGTAGCAACCCGATAGGGTGGCTATGCTGGTAACAGAGGAGTAAAAGACCCACTGCTGACCAAACCTTTCCCAGCAAAACTTCCTGATTTCTGGGTATGTTTCCAGAACTGTCTTCTGGACTTAAACACCTTGAAAATTTGTGTACTTCAGATAATTAATCTATGAACACAGTTCTTGGCATAATATTTTTAATCTCCATTTTAGAATATAAACAATACTCTGTAAAATGACAGATTCTGGCAGCTTACGTCATTTAGCTATGGTTCTACAAAAGCACAAAAAACCTCAACTCTTATTAAACTTTAAAAATATTTCCTTATAAATAGAAAAATGTTTCTAAAAGAATGGACAGATTTAGATTCCTTTTTTATGGGCTAGATATGAGACATTTGATTCTGGTGCTGATGAATGAACAATAAAACATTCCTTACGATAATGATGCAGTCTTAACAGGCTGCTCCAGATGCTATTGTTTCTGATGTTTGAGGGGGCAAGGACTGGTAGCAATCTCCTGAAAATGTAGTGGTTTCCCTATATTAAATTGCCACTAAAAAGTGGCTTTTTTCCCGTGCACCCATCTCATTGCTCATTATTGCCAGCAGTGTGAGGAATTCTGCATAGAATGAGCCTACAACTGAGGCAGAAAATAAAGGTGTAATGGAATAGCCTTCAAATTGCTCCTTGTGGTTCTGCAACAACTGACATGATATGTGAAATGATGTGCTATGTGAAAAGGCTTCTGACATAACTGACACGCCAGTGTTATTTTTATATGCAGCAGAGAAAAAGTAGGCATTAGGTTCATACTAAAGTATAGCTACTCAGGGAAAGTTCAGTTGAGCCCCATCTAACAGACAGTATGGTATGTTTAACTAATATAGGTTTCAATCTCTCATCAGGTGAAAGTGTATTAGCAATGATGTTTCCTTAGTTTTTGTTCCAGGGTGGGATCTAGGATAGGATCTAGACCATTTCAATAACAGACAGCAGTATAGTCTCATTTATTTTCAAATTTCTAGCCTCCATAGGCACTGAAATTTATCAGGATATTACACACTCTTCTCTTTCTGCATTTAAATGTATGATATTATCTTCAAATAAAGTGCTCTGGCAGTATCTTTCCCTCTGCCTTCAGAAAATCTCAATAAAAATAGTCATTGTTCAGCTTTTGAAGGAGTTCTGATAACAGTTTCTGGAGAACTGTGTCAACTTTCTTGGGCACTTATCTATATAGTTTCAGAAGCATCTGCACTTAGGAAAGAGGTGTTTAGATTTAGATTGGGCAGATACATAGCTGGAATTGCTCTAGGTTCTTCTGAGCAACTTGAGAGCCACCAAGTGCTGTAGCCTGCAGGCCATGCTGTCTGTATCTTGCATGAAAGTGTCCTTAGCCTGTAGCACAGATCTCCCAGCTTCACCCAGAGAATCCACTGACTTGCAGCCACACTGACAGGAGCATAATGTCAGCTCATGGAGGTTTTCATTTCTCTGAGGCAGTATGCCCGTGAAAGTGGAAAACATTTTTAAACTTGATGGGAACTTCATGGAAATCAGTTTACATCAGCAGCATCCTTTACTGTCAGGAGTCTTGATATTGTGTTATTGAGTTTGAAACTGAATGGAACAAAAAGTTTTGCTCAGCAGGGTCTCTGTCTTGTACATCTGCCTAAATCTGTGTGTGTTTTGTTCTTCTGGGAATATCCAAATGAGATGCTCATTGGAGCAGCAAAGATAACACTACAAACTGAGCTGCCCTCTAACTGTAAGTATTACCACACGACGAATCTCAAGATTAGTCTGTAGGTATTTAGGAGAAAGAGACGTTTTACTTTCCCTCAGTGATGCAAAGGAAAAGCACATTTTTATGTTTGTACAAACTGGCTAAGTACAAGGACATTTTACCAACTAATAATAGCACTCGTAGGTACAGCACCATGGCACTGGCTTCAGCAGCTGCCACTGCTGTTCCTTGCTAGACACTACAGAATGAGGTCATGGTCTCCTCACTGTCTCCCTTCATTGTGTCCTTGAGACTTCCTAGTTACAAGCATCACCTTTCACTTCTGACCCATGATTCTACATTGTGTTGCTCAGCAGAGAGGACTGTATCCAGCTCACAACTGCCTGCTGGCAATTCTGCACTCAAAACATATACTGGTGTGTCACAGATCATGTAATGAGCAGTCTGACAGACTTAGAAGTCTATTACTATGAATCTAAGGTTCAATAGGCCACACTGAAAAAGCTCAACAAAAAGGCAAGACATTTTGCCACTGATAACAGGGTTTGACTTTTACTGGCTAATGCTCATTATTAACATATGATACTTGGCCAATAGGCATGAAAAAGAAGACAAATAAGGACAAACCCTACTTGGATTTGTTCCAAACTGGAACAAAATGGAGCTATGGCAAGCTTTAAGTATGCCAATTCTAGCCAATCTTAATAGTCCTGCAACACTGAAAATTATCTAAGAATAGATGTATATGTTTGCAAATGCCCCTCATCTTAAGTAATGGAAAAATTCCTTTCCAGTTACTAAAATCAGACCGAGGTACCAATTTAAAATTATCCTAAAACTCTTGCTCAGAAAGAGATATGACATTAGTCTCCAGCTAGGTCAGGTACTTTGACCTTGCAAGAGTGAAGACAGAATTTCATGATAAAATAAGAAAGAATTTATATCATTCTGGCATAAAGTCTTAAAACAGACATTCTTTGTAGTTATCTTACAGGTCCTGCAAACTGTCATTAGAAGTGGAAAACTCCCATTTCTTGTGCACATCTACGCTTTCAGAGCACAACTTTAATCTCTTCTTACATCTCTAGAATAACCCCTGATTGCAGACTCCTGGCACAGGTCTAACAGCTCCACATAGAGTACAGTGCTTAATTTTTGAAAAATAAGATGGAGGAGAGGGGAATAATTTAACAGAATAACATAAATTTAGTTCAGCTTACAGGTCTATCACACTGCCCTTTCAGGAACATATCCAATAATGTCTCTGACAGCAAGTGTAATCAATGAACAGCTTGTCTCTGCTACTCTTGATCTGCCTCCTTGATGACATGAATTAGAATTCTGACCTTTCTTTTCCACTTTTTCCTTGATCATTATTATTAATATTTTCAAAGACTCAATTTGAATGGTCTTCATTGATCTTTCAGGGATATTCACTAAGCCTGACATTAACCTCCCTATATGAATGTTAAGCTCTTTGTGTTGTATTTATCTGGTGCCTAAGCAATGCACAGTCTTTATCTTTTTGCACTGGGATGACTGTCACTTTAAAAGCTTAGTTTAGAAATGCTCATTTAGGAAATTTGCACTTAAGATTTCGTGACTAGCTCCATAAACACTCCTATAATATCTTTAGATATGAGAATTGTCTACTGGTTCATCAGCAGATGAGCAGCTCTGTTCAGACTGTCAGACTCAAGTTCCCATGAAGCTAATGAATTCAAGTACTTCTAGATGTTTATTCAAGGTTCCTTGAAGTTCATGGACTTTACCAAAGAAGTAATTTCTAAAGTGGCATATGTTCAGGGATGTGCTGTCCTATCAAGATCACCAACACCAGGAACCAGTATGTGTAGTAAAGCTGTGGGCAGGTAGTCAAAGGGACTTTGCTTCTGTAATGCGGTGTCCTTTAGGTCTGTGTCTGAGGAGGCTCAAAGCAGGTAGTAGTATTCTGTGTACCAATTCCAGTATGCATGGGAGACTAATGATAACATCAGCAAGATCATAATGATGGTAAATCTGGTGAGAGGGGTAATAATGGGTAGTTAAAGCTCAAACTTCTCTAAGCTATATCCCTGCAAGGTATATTGAAACTGGATGTGGTAGGTGTACCTGACCTGAGAAATTATTTTTGTCTTGGCACAACCTTCACTTCAGAAGTTCAGTCATAAAACATTTCTGTGTAGCTGATATCCTTCAGGCTTGAGAGCCCTGCACAAACTCCATTCTTTTCGCAAAGCCTTTTGTAAGGGACTTCTAAGAAATGTTGGTTTCGACATTGCCTGGTCTTGATGGCTTGTTGTGGGGCAAAGGCGTGGTTGACTGCCTCAAAGCTTGCTGAGCCACAGGAAATCCTATAGCTGACAAGATAACAGCACCACTGTCCACCACCTACACCCTCTATCTGTGTAGAGTACAAGGCACCATTGTCCACGACTGACATCACTTCCAACTGCCAAGATCAGGAGGCTGGGAATTGCTCAACTCCAGGGAAACTGACCAATCAGTGCCCTGACAGAGCTCTGTAAAAAGCACCAGTGTTCAGAGCATGGTGCGCACACTCACCACCAAAGAAAAGATGACTATGGATCATCAGAATACTGCTGGACCTATGGTGGTGACCACCCCTGTTTCAACATGACTGTGCATCATTGGAATGCTGCTGGACCTATGGTGGTGACTGTCTCTACTCTGACATACCAAATCTTGCTTACTTCTAATGCTCCTATCGCCCCTTCTCTCTCCCTTGTGTGACCAATAATAAAAATCTCACTTCCTAATGGTATTTTGACCTCGTTTGTGTCTTAATTTACATGGGGGAATCAGTTGAACACTCCCAAGTCTGATTGGACCAGGACACCCTTCCATATTTATCCACTTTGTGCTGTCCTTCTCATACCATAGACTAATATTTGCCTTAGAAGACCTAGACTCTCAGAGGGGATAAATCTGACTAGGAAAGGATCCTTTGTCCTTTGACATAAGTGGGTATAATTTTGGTTTAAATTAACTGTACTAAAATGCATCTCTCCTGAATTCTATAATAGGTAAATTACTGGGTTTTGTATTTATGCTATTAGGATACCAATAATAGAATACATCCGTCTTGCACTCTGTGGCGAGCCAACTGTGTTTACTTAATGACTTGATTATTGCTTTAGGGAAGGGTGACCTTGGGGTTTGTGCCACTTACAATTTCAGCATAAGAATTTAGTAAAACATGGATTTGAGAATTTGATTATGGAGGTGGTTTGGTATAAGGCAATCCTTAGTGGGTAATATGGGAAAAATGAGGACCCTGGGAATGTAAACTGAATCTCTGTGAATTTGAACACAGGAACCATTAAAGCCTCTTGGAACACTAGTGGCACATTACCTACATAGTAGAGAACTAGGTACAACACTGCTAAAATTTGCAGGATACTAAATATCGTGACAAAAAAGTGATCTTGGAGACCAGAGAAATTGCACTACGCACAAGTAATATGCAATGGATGTAACTATAACTGTTATCTTCATCTTTAGCACGGCCCCGAAGAAACCTGCTGTAATCAATTATGAGCAAAAGCTGAGGATAATACTGGGGGCATCTGTTAGACTGGCAAAGATGGGAGACCTTAAGTAGTCACAGATGAAGACAGTCTTCATAGTTTGGGAAGAGGCATATGTATTCAGCCCAGCTTCAATGGAGACACCCCTGAATACTGAATTAGCACAGAGCTAATGAGTATTACTTTGGGCTTGTTAACAGATTACAATCCATATCAAGTCAGTTCTAATAATTTTTTGTTATCGTTGAACAACAAAAGGCTATCTCATCTGGAGACATGAAATCAATTATTTCACGATTAATAGCACTAGGATTTTATGTAGAAGAAATGGCAGATCCAGAGTGAATGTGAGTGAATGGGAATTGCTTTATTTTTTTTCACTAGGGATTGGATAAGCCCAGGAATTTGCCTATCATATTATTGACAGAAGTGGAGCTAGTAACTGCTTAAAATTATAGTGTTACTAGTTGAATCAATTAAGTTAATGTAATGTAGGTTACAGTGAAATAAAAAGGATATCAAGCTAATGCTTTCTTTGCTCTATAAAAATGGGAGAAATTTAACTCCCTTTTACAGATGAACTCAAAAAATTAACTTCAAGAGTCATGCTAATGGATTTATTTACATAAAGGTTTTCGACCTACATATTTTAGATGAAACAGTTTGATTATGTGTGTAAGAAAAGTCAGCTATATTTATCAAAAATGAAGGAGATGTCTAATAAAGTTCCTGCCTGTCCTCATTCAGAAGTTTTCTAAACCTTTGGCATGTTTCTTACATTTAGATTGTGTTTTGTACTAGCTGTCTAATTTTTGGGTGGTGAAAGCTGAGTATTATTACTTAGACGTATGCACTATAATCTTCAAAATTTGCATCAAAGTCACGACAAGGAGCTTGCAGTTTCCAACTCTTTTGCATAGCAGACCATATGCAAAATCTGTTCTGCACTACTCGCATGCAGAAAACATTGGCTTCATTACCAGGATTTTCATTTTATAAATCAAACTAAAAGAACAAACCAGCCCAGCACCCAAACGGGGAGGGTCGGCTGGGCTGACGGCCGGGCACCAAAGGAGCAGAGCTGGGAGCAGAGCTGGGAGCGGGGCTGGAACGGGACTGGGAGAGGGGCTGGAAGGGGGGCTGGAGTGGGGCTGGAGTGGGGCTGGAGCGGGGCTGGGAGAGGGGCTG
>NW_008653233.1:0-4411 GCF_000695815.1 Acanthisitta chloris
TGGAGGTGGCAACTGCTGTTGAAGTGCTTGAAATGAGGTTTTTGAGACAGAGCAGTTGAAAGCTGCCCGATTCCCAACCCTAACCCTAAACCTAAACCTAAACCTAAACCTGAACCTAAACCTATCCCGAACCCTAACCCGCAGCCCTAACCCTAACCCTAACCCTTATCCTTCACCTAACCATAAACCTAACCCTTACCCTAACCGTAACAAAACCCTACCCTTAACACTAACCCGAACACTAACCCGAACCCTAAATATTGCCCTGAACCTGACCCTGGCCCTGGCCCTGACCCTAAGCCTAACACTAAACCTAACACTAACCCTAACCCAAATCCAAACCCTAACCCAGAACCTAATCCTAATCCTAATCTTAACCCTAACCCTAACCCTAAACCTATCCCTAAACCCAAACCAAACCCTAATCCTCATCCTAACCAAAACCCTAACCCTAACCCTAGCACAACCCTATCCCTAACCCTAATCCTAACCCTAACCCTAACCCTAACCCTAACACTCGCCCTACCTGTAACCCTAATCCTAAACCTTATGCTAACCCTAACCTAATCCTAACTCTTACGCTAACCCAAACCACACCCCTAATCCTAACCCTAAACACACCCCTAACCCAAAACCTAAACCTAACACCAAGCCTAACCCTAACCCTAACACCCTAACCCTAACCCTAACGCTAACCTAAACCCTAACCCTAAACTTAACCCTAAAGCTAAGCCTAACCCTAACCCTAACCCTAACCCTAAACCTAACCCTAACCCAAAAACCAACACCAACCCCTAACCCTAACCTTAACCCTAAAACTAACCCTAAACTTAACCCTAAACTTAAACCTAACCCAAAACATAAACCCTAGGACTAAGCCTAAGATTAACCCTAACCCTAAACTGTATCCTAACACTAATCCTAAACCTAACCCTGACCCTGACCGTGGCCCTGACCCTGACCCTAACCCTAAGCCTAACCCTAACCCTAACCCTAACCCTAACGCCAACCCTAAACCTAACCCTAATCCTAACCCTATCCCAAACCCTAACCCTAAGCCTAACTGTGACCCTAACCCGGACACTGACCCCAACCCTGACCTGACCCTGTCCCTAACCTTAACGCCTTACTCTAAATCCTAAACCCCAATCCCAACCCTAACCCTAAACTTAACCCTAAACCTAAACCTGAACCTAACCCTATCCCTAAACCTAACCCATAGCCTTAACCCTAACCCTAATCCTTTACCAAACCGTAAACCTAACCCTTACCCTATGCCTAACCAAAACCCTAACCATAACACTAACCCAAACACTAAGCCTAACCCTAAATCTAACCCTGATCCTCACCCTGTCCCTGACCCTGACCCTAAACCTAACACTAAAACAAACCCTAATCTTTACCCTAACCCTAACCCTTAAAATTAAACCTAAACCTAACCCAAACCCTAACCCTAAACCAAAACCAGTCCCTGACCCTGACCCTAAACCTAACACTAAAACAAACCCTAATCTTTACCCTAACCCTAACCCTTAAAATTAAACCTAAACCTAACCCAAACCCTAACCCTAAACCAAAACCAGTCCCTGACCCTGACCCTAACCCTAACCCTAACAACTAAAACTTACCTTAACCCTAACCAGAATCCTGACCTATACACTAAACCTAAACCTAAACCTAAACCTAACACTAATGCTAACCCTAACTCTAACCCTAATCCTAAATCCCAACCCCAATCCTAAACCAAAAACTAACCCTAAAACTTACCCTGACACTAACCCTAACCCTAACCCTAATCCATAGCCCTAACCCTAACCCTAACCATAAATCTAACCCTGACCCGACCCTGAACCTGACCATGACCCTAAACCTAAATCAAGCCCTCACTGTAACCCTAACCCTGCGGACCCTGACCCTAAGCCTAACCCTATACCGAGCCCAAATCCCTTCCCCTAACTCCAACCCTAATCCTCACCCTAACTCTAACCCGAACCCTAACCCGAAACCTAACCCTGACACTGACCCTGACCCTCACCCTGGCCCTGACCCTAACCCTAAACCGAACCCTAACCCTAACCCTTACCCTAATCCTAACCTTAACCCTAACCCTAATCCCCACCCAAACCCTATCCCTAACTCTAACCCTAACCCTAACCCATAGCCCTAAACCTAACCCTAATCCTAACCATAACCCTGACCGTAACCCTCACCCTAACACTAACCCTAACGCTGACCCTGACCCTGACCCTAACACAAACCGTAAACCTAAACCTAACCCGAAGCCTAACCCTAACTGATGACAGGCACTATGAATCTTTTGCTAAAACCAAGGCTAACTATGAGTCTTTTGCTTATTATGTTAGGATTTTTGTAAATTAGTGTGAAAGCTTTTGCTGACCTTGCTTTGCTGAACATTGTAGAGTGCTTGCAAACATAAGCCTAGATAGCTGTACCACTTAAGGAGACATGTAATTCGTAAGGAATGTGGGGCCCTTCCTGTGAGGAAGATAAAGCAAGTCTTGCTGACTACAGTGACCTAGAGAGATAACAGCCAGGAAGAAAACTAGCTTGGTGATTTAGATAAGGTCCAGGACTATGTTGCGCTTGCGCCAAAGAAGGGGTCAAACAGTGGACAAGAGAGGAAGACTCCGTGCTTCCTCCCAACGACCACCGAACGACCACCATTAGGGGAGGAGACAAAGGAGGAGTATATGATAATGATTTCTAAGACCTAATTGTAATAATAACCACCCATTCCTGGAAATAATGAATATGTATGGACATTTAATGCATATAAACTGTGAAGTTTTTGTCCCTGGGCACGCAAGTTTGGTGGAGCTATCCCCCTTGTGCCCAGCACTGAATAAACAAATACCTGCTACTCAGAGATACAAGTCTGTGAGTAGTTCTTTTCCAGCCTTTTCTCGGCATCATAACCTTCACCCTAATCCTAACCCTAAACCTAACCCAAATCCTAAACCGGACCCTAATCCTAATCCTAACCCTAACCCTAACCCTAACCTTCACCCTAATCCTAACCCTAAACCTAACTCAAACGCTAAACCGGAACCTAACCCTAATCCTAATCCTAACCCTAACCCAAACCCCATCCCTAAACCCAAACGAAAGCCTAATCCTAACCCTAACCCTAACCCTAGCCCTAAACCAAAACCTCGCCCTAATTTCAACTCTAATCCTAAACCTTAACCTAATCCGAACTCACACGCTAACCCTAACCACACCCCTAATTCTAACCCTAACTGTAACCCTAACCCAAAACCTAAACCTAACCCCAAGCCAACCCCTAACCCTAACCCTAACCCTAAACCAAGCTCAAACCCTAAACCTAACCCTAAAGCTAAGCCTAAGCATAACCCTAAACCTAACCCTCACCCTAAACCTAACTCATACCTAAACCTAACCCTAAACCTCATCCTAATCCTAACACTAACCCGACCCTGACCCTGACCCTAACCCAAACCCGAACCCTAAATCTAAACCAAACCCTAAACTTAACCCTAAACCTAAGCATAACCCTCTCACCCTAACCCAAACCCTGACCCTAACCCTAACGCTAACCCTAACCCTGACCCTGACCCTAACACTAACCCTAAACCTAAATTTAAGCCCTAACGCTAACCCTAACCCTAACCCTAAACTCAGTCTTAAACCTAGCCCTAATCCTACCCCTAATCCTAAACCTAACCCTAAGCCTAACCCTAACCCTAATCCTCAACCTAACCCTAACACCAACCCTAAACCAAATCTGAACCCCAACCCCAACCCTAGCCCTTAAACCTGACCCTGACCCTGAGCCTGTCCCTGACCCTGACCCAAACCCCAACACTAAACATAACCCTAATCCTAAACCTAACCCTAAAAATTAAACCTAAACCTAACCCAAACCCTAACCCTAATCCTAAACCAGCCCCTGACACTGACCATAACCCTAGCCCTAACACCTAAATTGTTCCTTAACCCTAACCAAAACTCTAACCTATACACTAAAGTTAAACCTAAACCTAAACCTAAACCTAATCCTAACGCTAACCCTAACTCTAAACCTAATCCTAAATCCCAACCCCAATCCTAAACCCTAATCCTAACCCTAAAACTTACCCTGACCCTAACCCTAACCCTAACCCAAAACCTAACCCTAACCCTAACCATAAATCTAACCCTGACCCGACCCTGACCCTAAACCTAACCCAAACCCTAACCCTAATTCTAAGCCTAACTCTAACCCTAAACCTAACTCAAACCCCCACCGTAACCCTAACCCTGACCCTGACCCTAACCCTATACTGAATCCCTGACCCTAACCCTATACTGAACCCCTAACCCTTCCCGTAACTCCAACCCCAATCCTCACCCAAACCCTAACCCAAACCCTAACCCGACACCTAACCCT
>NW_008653233.1:5042-5653 GCF_000695815.1 Acanthisitta chloris
CCTAACCCTAACCCTAACCCTAACCCTAATCCTTACCCTTCCCTAATCCTAACCCTAACCCTAACCCTAACTCTAACCCTAACCCCTGACCCTAACCCCTAAACCTAACCATAACCCTAACCCTAACCATAACCTCTAGAACTAAGTCAAAGATTAACCCTATTCCTAAACCGTATCCTAACACTAATCCTAACTAAAACCCTGACCCTGACCCTAACCCAAACCCAAACCCTAATCCTAATTCTAACCCTGACCCTAACCCAAACCCTAACCCTAACCCCTAACCCCAACCCTAATCCTAACCCTAATTCTAATGCAAAACCTAAACCTAACCCTAATCCTAACTCTATCCCTAACCCTAACCCTAAGCCTAACTCTGACCCTGAAGCTGACCATGACCCTGACCCTGAACCTGACCCTGTCCGTAAGCCTAACACCTAACACCTAACCCTAACCCTAAAACTAACCCACACCCTAAACCGAACCCAAACCCTAAACCTAAACCTAAACCTAAACCTCACCCTACTCCTAACCCTAACCCTGATCCTGACCCAGACCCTAACCCTAACCCTACACCTAAATCTAAACCCTAACCCTAACCCTAATCCTAA
>NW_008653234.1:0-7294 GCF_000695815.1 Acanthisitta chloris
ATGGGCCCCAATGGGATGCATCCACAAGTGTTGAGAAAGAAGGCAGACATCATAGCCAGGCCACTCACAATCATCTGTGAAAAGACATGGAGATCGGGGCCCTGAGGACTGGAAGACGGCAAATGTCACCTCAGTCTTCAAAAAAGGCAAGAAGGAGGATTCAGGGAACTACCAGACATCAGCCTCACCTCAGCCCCTGGAAAGATAATGGAATGTGTCACTCTGCAGGCCATGTCTGCCTACATGGAAGACAACAAGGTGATCAGAAGTAGCCAGCATGTGTTCACTAAAGATAAGTCGTGTTTGACCAACCTGATTGCCTTCTACAAAAAATCAACTGCCTGCATGGATGAGGGGAGAGCAGCAGATATTGTGTACCTTGACTTCAGCAAGGTTTTTCCACTGTGTCCCACAGCATCCTCATCAGAAAACTTAAGAAGTGTGGGTGCGATGAGTGGATAGCAAAACGTATTCAGAACTGGCTGAGTGGCAAATCCCAGAGAGTTGTGATCAGTGGCACAGAGTCTATCTGGAGGCCTGTCACTAGTGGTTTCCCCCAGGGTTCCATACTGGGCTCAGTTTTCTTCAACTTATTCATCAGTGACTTGGATGAGGAGACAGAGTGCCTCCTCAGCAAGTTTGCTGATGATACAAAACTACAAGGAGTGGCTGATTCCTCAGACAGCCATGCTGCCCTTCAGAGGGACCTCGACAGGTTTAACAGATGGGCAGAGCAAAACCAGCTGCAATTCACAAGGGCAAGTGCAGGGTCTTGCACCTGGGGAGGAATCCTGACTTAGGATCTTAGATAATTATCAATCCAGTCCCTCACAGCACTGGTTTACTGGACTACAAAAACTGGCCATAGCACTGGTAAATACAGCATATATGGGACCCTATGTGGGTAATGTATGTGGCACATCCAATGTTCCAACCAAAGCTAACAGGAAAGCAAGTCCAGCTCTGCAAAATGTATGATAAGTCATAAAGAAGTTTATGGATAACTTTTGGTGTTTGTTTTTTCTGAGATAAATCACAATTTTTAAGCAGTAAAATTCGAAAACCTAAAATATAAACAAAACTATAAAAAACCCTCCTCACAGCAGTGTGTATAAGAAGTACTCTTAAGACATGAACATACCAGAGTCTTCTTTGATACTAAGTAGTCTCCCCTTGTTCTTACTGTGACAATAACGTTTAGATTTATTAATATTTAATTAGTCTTTATAATTTAATTATCTTTCAGATGCAGTTCTACCTATTCCCCACACTATCAAGTCAGGTTTGCACCCTGTGTTTTCAACTTTCCCGGCAAAACACAACATGTGTGAAAGATCAGAAGCAATGGGAATCAACATCATTAAGAAATGGAAAATATTCTGTCTTGCTGCATGGTATCAGACAGTATTTACCTAATATGCTGGCTAACCAAGCAGCATTTCCATGGATCAAAAAAATAGGTTCATCAATGGATCAAAGCCTGAAAGTTAACTTCTGAGCATATTCATCCTAATTCACCGCCAAAGGTAAACTGACTTTGTACTGAGTCTGGCTGGGATGGAATTAATCTTCTTCACAGCAGAATGCATGATAATATTTTCGGATTTGTTTCTGAAATAGTGTTGACAACACACTAGTTTGTCTAGCCTCAGGGCTTTCTCTATTTCTCATTCTGACACCATAAAGAGTAGACTGGGGGTCTGAAAGAGGCTGGGATGGATACACAGCAAGGACAGCTGAGCCAAACTGACCAAAGGGATATGCTCTACCATATGACATTGTGCTCTTTTAGAAAGAAGTAAGAAAGAGGGATGTTTATGGATATGGCATTCGTTTTCCCAAGTAACTGCTGTGCATGCTGAAGCCCTGCTTTCCAGGAAGTGGCTAAAAAATCTGACTGCTGATAGGAAGTTGTGAATAAATCCCTAATTTTGCTCTGTTTCAGTACACAGCTTTTGCTTCACTTATTAAACTGTCCTTATGTTGACTCGTAAGTTCTTTTCATTTTGCTTTGTTGGTTGTCTCTTCTACCCCACTGGGGGATAAGTAAGTAATTGAGGGGCTGGCACATGCCTACTGCTGGCTGGATTCAGCCCACCATAGGATACCTTCTGGCACTGGTCACACTAAGAAGAAACAAAGTATTAAGTTCCAGAATTCATATGGATGAGGAAGCTGGGCAAATCTGCCTTGGGTTCTACTCAGAATTTGGTGCCTCCAAAACTGTATAATACAGTGTTCATATAAGCTTACTGGCCTATAGATGTTTAAGCAGCTGACAGGCATTACTTCCCTCTTATAGTTGTATTTTTACCCAGTAATAAAGATCACGGTTACTATTTCTTGTTACCACTTTCATTTTTATAACTCTTACTTTTGCCTTCACCTACAGTTGCGAAATTCACTTTAGCACACTTAATTCCATTTTTTAATTTTATTTTATCCACATTTGCTTATCCTCTCATTCTCTCCTTTTCTTTATACCCCATAGTATCTGTCCTGGTTTTAGCCAGGATGGGGTTAATTTTCTCAGTAGCTAGTGTAGTGCAGTGTTTTGAATTCAGAAGTGATAATACATTGTTGTTTTGGTTTTGCTGGATTGTGTTTATCATAAACCAAGGACATCTTCTTGCTTGTGTCTCATGCTCTGCCAGTGAGAAGATACACAGGAAATTGGGAGGGATTACAGCCGGGACAGGTGACTTGAACTAGCCAAAGGGATATTCCCCACCATGGCACATCATGCTCACTGTTACAAGCAGGAAGGGGCCGATCCTGGGGGAGGTTCTGGGTTGCGCCGGTCCGCGGGTGGTGAGCAATTGTATTGTGCATCACTGATTTTGGTTTTTTTCATTATCTATTGGCATTGTAGCTCATTCTGCTCTGTATTGTTATTAAACTGTCCTTATCTCAACCCACATATTTTACTCCAGTTGTTCTCCTCCCCATTCCTCCGGGTTGGGGAGGGGAAGAGCAGGGAGGAGGGAGTGTAAGCAGCAGCGTGGTTCTTGGCTGCTGGCTGAGGTTAAACCACAACAGTATCTTAGGCTGCAGTACAACAGAAGGACTTGAGATATATTTTTTTAATTAATATTAATATTCTCAAAAGATCTTTAAAGCTAACATCTTGAGTGGAGCCACTGTTACAGGCCAAAGCCATCGTGTTACTCTGGTTGATTAAGTCATAAAAAACAACAGGGAAGCAATCACCTACAACAGTCATTCTTTTGATAAAGCAGCAGTGGAAGAAAGCTGCAGGAAATCTGACAGTTCTAAGGTCACTTCATATAGTACAAGAAGCAACATTTAAAGGATTCCTCACAAAGACATAGCAACTCACTTCTGAATGTTTTGATGCTTTCATGATGACTCTTCTCCATTTAACTCCTCTCGCTAACTACTTTAGAAAAAAACACGTTTCACGGACTTATTCCAAACGAATACTGCCAGCTGTTATACAGTGCTGATTGAATGATTGGAATAAAACAAATACTGCTGCAGGTTAAAAATACTTTTTCCTTGTGGGGAGTACTCAAATGTGTACCAATAACTTACTTCTCTTTGCATTTTCTATTCTGGCAATCACTGAAGTCTCTGAATATCTCACCCACCATTTTTGCATTTAAAAAGTGAAAATACAGAAGGCAAAAAAGTTAATTCTCAGTGATTCAAAGATTTGAGTGTGTACTTCCACTGGCACTGACTTCAAGTAAAATATGCCAGTTAATAGGAGTGGTGGGTATCAAGCACCACTTCACTGGACCTCAGCTCTGCACAATGAAACAAGGCAAGGTATAATATATCAAGACTGAACAAAATTACTAAATTACAAGCAGTCCTTTGGCAAACAAATACTATCATGGGTATCTATGAATGCCAAAACAGGGTACTGTAGACTCTTATGATCATCTCAACATAAAGTAAAACTGACTCGAAAAGAATTCAGCAAACAGTAACAGCAGTATTAGAAATCACCTACATATCAAGAAACTTAAATGATCAAAGTTCCTCTTCAGGTGAAAAACTAGATACGAAGAGGCAAACAAGCCTTGAGAGAACTTCAGCCATGTTCCAGAAGCTAGACTATCGAACTTTGAAGAGCAGCAATTTGCAGCCTTCAGGCTATAGGAAATTTCTGAAGACTGCTATGAGCTATTCATTGTCTGGAATTAGTCACTGATCAACACTGAGAACAAAATTTCAGCTTTCTCTACTACATACCTTGTTTTGATTCCTGACTTTCCAGCTTGCTGTCTTCTCTCAGACAAGAAGTTGAGTCTATACTGTTGTCCTGTCTGGAAACAATTAAGAACACATTTCAATCAGTATCATTTACAATTTAATAAAACTTTTGAAAGAAACTAAATAAATTATGAGGCAGTAGGCAAGTAAGTCAGCTACAGTAGGAACAGAGGCAGAAGGAACATACAGAGCACTAACCTGAGCACTTGAAAATGAACTTGTTTTGCTTTGCTTATGTTGCACATAAGGATAAAGCAATTATTTCCACAACACCCTAGCCTTTCAGAATAACAATCCACTGTGCTAGTTCCTCTCTAATATTAGAACTTTTCTCAAACTCAAAATAAATTGTCATACAGTTAAATGATTTGGAAAAATATAGTTTCTGCTGCATTCAAATACTATTTACTGATTTATTTTGAAAATAAAAGGGTATTTTCATAAAGCTACCATCAGCCCACCATCATCTACCTCTCCTACACCACAATCTCCTAGTTTCACAAAGGGATACTTTTTAAAACTAAACTGTTTGCAACCCAGCTGTTAAACTGTATTCAGTACCAGCATTTATCAATTTCTTATATTTAAGATTTCTACTCTTGACTTGTAATGTTTCAACTGCTTTATATGAGGGATAAGGAAGAGGTACTTCTCTGAAATGTTCATGTCCTTTATTCATTTCACACATACTAGTTACAGAAACTGTGAAAATACAGTGAAACATACAGGAAGGAGGCAGGTGGAAGGACTCAGAATCACAGGAAAAGATCACTTCACATGTTTAGTGAGCATTTTGACAGCAGAATAGCCAATTTTCTAAACTGAATATTGCTATGGCATTGGTTTCATATATATTAATATGGAATCAATGCAACTATCCTGCCTCTGGGAGCTTAACACCACTATAAAAAGGAAGCCGTACTCAACATACACAGCTATAAACATAAAGATTAACAACTTGTTCTTCAGTAATGGCCTGAAGAGTTTTCCTAAAATTGAATACAGATCTCTTTTTCCTATCCTCTACAAGCTGTTGTACTTTTCAGGTATCCAATGATTACGTCAGGAGGGAGAACACTGTAATACTTCTAGCCATGTTGGTCTGAGAGGCAGTTGTTTTAATTTCTCTTTCCTTTTCTGCAGAAGCAAAAGTTACAAATCAAGATTTGTCTTTTTCTTCCACATATTTAGCCATTGCAACATAATTGTGTAAAGTAGCATGCAATAATTGATTAAGGAGACTATAAGCTATTTTCATACACAAAGAAATGAAAAAACAGATTTTTAAATGTCATGTACATTAAGTAAGGAAAGAGAAATATACTGCCCAATGCCATTACAGTAAACTGAGAACAAACAATACTCTGTACTTGTGCTGGTTTGAGCTAAAGTAGAGTTAACTTTCTTCACAGGGGCTAGTATAGGGCTATGTTTGGGGTTTGTGCAGAACACAGAGTTGATAATGCAGAGATGTTTTTGTTATTGCTGAGCTTACACAGAGTCAAGGCCTTTGCTGCTTTCCGTACTGCCACACTGGCAAGGAAGTTGGGAGTGCATGGGAGATTGGGAGAAGACACAGCTGGGACAGGTGATCCAAACTGACCAAAGGGATATTCCATACCATATGACATCATGCTCAGTATATAAGGTAGGAGGAAGAAGGAGGAAGGGGGGACATCCAGAGTGATGGCATCTGTCTTCCCAAGGAACTGTTACACATGATAGGCCCTGCTCTCCTGGAGATGGCTAAACACCTCCTGCCTGTGGGAAGCAGTGAATTAATTCCTTTTTTTGCTTTGTTTGTGTGTGCAGCTTTTGCTTTCTCTATTAAACTGTCTTTATGCCAACCCATGAGCTTTTGTAGCTTTTATTCTTCTGATTTGCTCCCCCATCCCATTGGTGGGGGAGTGAGTGAGTGGCTGTGTGGTTCTCGGCTGCTGGCTGGGGTTAAACCATGACAGTACTGCAATCAATTTTTCTCAGAACTCAGTGGTAACCTTTCATTTTGCTTTCCTACTTGGTCAACTCAAGAAGTATTCTCTCAACCTTTTAACTTCTGTTGGACATTCTATTTCCAGGCAGGGATTACAAAGAAGGAATGGACAGAAACTAGTTGTTCAAATAGCTGTGCTGAGTGGGAAGTTCTGTATACACGGCTAATCCATTCACAAAAACATTTAAACTTTGCCTCTTCACCAGTGAAGAGAGCTTGCTCATTTATTTTCTGCTCTAGTCATCAGTCTTGTACTACAAAGGCCAGAAGTATTGCAAGATGGATCACAGTCCTCACTCCTTAGACACAAAATAAGCCCAGGAATTTTTTTAATTAAAATTCAAAATTAGGTCTGCTGTATGGGATGGTTTAGACTTGCTAACCAGAGACTCAATTTTTCTGCTGTCATGGGGTGAACAGGAACACCAAACAACATACACTACCACATTCAATTTATTGATTGCAAACAGCCAAATGGCTGTGAAGAGTCAGAGTTAACTGAAACCTACTCCAATAACTACTCCAGGAGCCTGCACAGCCTAGCCCAGAGGAAACACCCTTGTACCTCTCACAACCAGGCTTCAGGCCACAGTTTAGGAGCAAAGCCAAACTGATCCTGTGTTTTGAGACACTGCCAGACACTTTCCCACCCACCTCCATTACTGGGTGGCATTAGGCCAGACGCCAGTACAGACCATCAGCTAAATCTGTTCATGATGCTGTCACAGCACGCCTTCCTAGAAATTTCAGGTTTTTCTCTCCTGTCACTTGCTAAGGTTTATCACACACACTTCTCTGTTGTATTGTCCTTTCCATTAGGTTATGCATGTAATGGTGAGTCACCATAAGCACACAATCCCAGTGAAGAGCAGTTGGAAAATAGCAGGCAAAGGAAACCTAGTACCTTCATCGGTGCAGAGGGATCACCTAGCCTGAGCTGCTTCTAAGGTTGTGAAAGGATAGCAACCAGCCCATCTCATGGTAATGAAACCCAGCAAAGCTAGAGAGCCACCTTACAGGCTGAAGGGTGTTACTGTTTACAAAGAGCAAGGGGCTCTG
>NW_008653234.1:7335-18455 GCF_000695815.1 Acanthisitta chloris
TGGCATATGGTTTTAAGAGAACTGCAGGAACATCTAAGGCAATGAGATAATTAGAGGTAGAAACACAGGTGGGAAAAGGGAGAGAATGAGGTAGATTGAGAAGTAACAAGCAGGGGTGGGGTGGACGAGGGTGGGGAAGAGGAAAAAAAGATAAAGGACCAGCAGAGAATAAGCAGATCAGTACACTTGTCTAGCAGAGTCCTGGATCTGAACACTATAGTCTCTCCTGCCTACTTATTGGACTATATTGCTGTACTAATTTTCCAAATGAGATGACACTAATCTCACACACATGTGTTTGTGTCTGAGAGCCAGTAACTACAAAGGGAACCACAAGTCACAGAGGCCTGCAGGACTGTGCTGCCAGAAATTAGCCAGAGTGAAAAATGTACACACTACCTCCAGGATTTTCAGTGCCATGCATAGGTATGCAGACACTTGTAATTCACCAGCAAACCTCAGGCCAGTCTAGCCAACCAGTCGGATGAGAAGTCTGGGAGTGAGGTATCAAATGAACGGTAAAATCATAGGCCAAATTCCTAAAATAGACCACAGCCTGCAAGCAGGCAAAGTGAGGGATCATAGTGGAGCACTAGATATGCCAGAGACCAGCAGCCTCGAGTGTCAGCTATTGGGGACAATCATAGGTCTTCACCAACCATCAGGGATGCACAAGGAGGTTTGAGCAGCAACTGGAGTGGTGATGTAGGCTTGTGTGCCAGCAGCTGGGGAGAGCAGTGGACCTGCAACCAGCTGATCTGGAAGGAACCACTTTTTTGTTATTTTTTAAGCAACTCCTAACAATCAGTCACTTAACTCTTGACCAAAGTAAGATTGTGACATACCCTGAATCTGCTTAGGCTGCCCATGCCCCTATCCTATCCTCCCTCACACACACACTTCATCATTTTGAACTGAGTAGTAATCTCTGCACAGGACAGCAATGCAACACTTGAGAAAACTTGATCTTGCACCAATACTATCCAAGCAATAAATTTCACATCTGGTATCACCCAGAGGTCCAATGAAGAATTATAATCACCTCTTTGACATAAAACTCAGTGATCTCTGCAGTTCAAACATTGACTGTGAAATTACCTACACCCACTTTAACAGTCATGTAAAAAGAATCACCAGCTGAAAAAAAATCACACATTGAAACTTGTGAAGTTTCCTCCTATTGCCTTGACATCAAAGGTGATGGCAAAACCACATTCCTTTAACGATTACCTACTGTCAGCAAAACAATTTTTAGAAGCCGAAAATCTTTTCACAGCCCGTTTTACCTGCACAGAATTGATCAGACTGAACTGTATTGCTGGCGAACCGTCATGGCTTTATTGCATAGGTGAGCATTTTGTGCCATCTAGTGGCCCAGCTATGCATTCCAATTAACAATTCAGTTTTGCTTCAGCTTCTTAACTTCGTTTAATTTATTTGCCAGGTGAAAAATATTTTTTCCTAATTATCTATACTGTGGTATAGATTCAAGAAAAGATAACATAATAACACGTCTTCAAACAATGGGAGCAGAAGATATGCTAATCTGAAATTAAGGGACAGTATACAAATTTAATATCTTTTTTTTTTCTTGGTATGCTAGTTAAGTAACAACAATAATTCGGAGTTCTGTCTTTTTATAAGTTTTTTAAGATAACTGTCATCCTGAGGAAGAAGTAAGTTCAAAGTTTCTCTTCCAAGCAATAAACTCAGCTTTTAAATTTTTTTTTAATAGAACAACATTTTTACCACATGTTCTTTTCAGCAGAAAGAAGTGAACTAGTTTCGGTTTATTGATGACAAATGTTGCAAATTTAAATTTGCCTTATTTTATGTAGAGCACACATTCATTTTGGCATGCTCCACACTAGTGCAATGTTACCTGGTCTCATGCATGTGGATTCTGTACAAAATTTGTTAATTTCAGGAATTTGCATAGCTGTCAAAGACATCTGGGTTTGAATTTGGTACCACATGTCCAGCAGATTATGCACAGTGAGGGAGGACAGCAGGAAAGGCTAGGAAAGGAGTACGGGTCAGAGGAGCAGATGACTAAGGATTAAGACAGTAGCACTGCAATATGTGTTACTGGGATACTAAGCTTCACCAGTAACTGCAGTTGGAGACCGTGAGGCAAAGTTTTGTGACAGAAAAAAGTATCTTAAAGAACTGGACTAGGAGAAAGTGTGAGAACATGAGAGACAGTCGTGCTGATACTTTCCTTACAGGGCTTTTAATCATTGCTAAGAAACACTCCTCTCGATCTCTGGAGTGAGACTTGAGATCAGTACCTCTGCTATTCTTGACATAAAGATGATGTACCTTCCTGAATTAAAATTTGCCTTTGCACTTAGTTCTAAGTCCAAAGAATATTTCTGTAAGTCCTGTAAGATTCTTGCAATTTTTGTTTCAAACAGTTTTTCATGACAAATGAGAGCTAAAGGATTAACAGCAAGTAATTTATTAAAAGGGGGGGAGGAAGTCCTTATAAAGTAGTACTCCTTAAGAAAATGACAGATGCTAATCAAACAGTTTAATAAGCTATGAAAACTCCATCACTCCTGTTATAGGCAAAATGTGAGGACACCACAAGAACATAAGAAAGTGAATCAAATTAGCCAAGTGCTAATGTATCTGTCCACTGACTCATGCAGCCTGTTTCAGTAATTCCAAATTGTCCCACAGGCATAAATATCAAATGGCAACTGCACGCTTGTCAACAGCCCAGTACCCAGATGCAAAACACGTTAAAGCAAGGCAAAACTTTAATCTGCTAACTTTCTAAAACAAAACAAGCAAAAACTGCACTTATTACTGGAAAGCAGTAAAAAGCCTATACATTCGTGAAAGAGCAAACATTCAACTGCCAAATTTTCACTCAGTGAAAATAAGAAGGCCAATAAGACCTTGAAAGCAAAAGGTCATTTACTCACATATACACGAAGATATGATCACCAAAATGATATTAGCATGCTTATTCTTTTAATAATGGTTGGTATACAGTAATTCTCTTGGTTTAACAGTATTCCCTGCAGATAGTAACACAGAAACAATAACAAAAAATCTGATAACTGCGCAAGTCAAAAACCTATAGAGAGTTCAAAAATAATGAAGTGTATATATTTCAACAGCAATTTCCAGTTATTGGCAAACATAGGCCCTGATTCTTCAGTTCTTCTGCATAGTTGTTACAAGATTTCTAGCGCTTAACACAGAAGCAGCTGGTGACAAAATAAAAGAATACATGTTTTATACGCTAATGGAAGCTAATGAGGATATGTGCAAAAGAAAAAGGAAGGTCCAAAACACAATTACAGACGCAATACCATCCAAAAGCTACAGATGAAGATCTCACTGCTGCAACTGTCCCTGTACCTGGATAAACATCTCTAAATCCCTGCTACATCTCACTAGTACAGACAGGAAGCAGGTCTTCAGAGACAGACAGCCATTTGCCTATTTTAGGGGGAAAAAAAGACACAGCATAAAATAGGCCCTTCTAAGGAAGCCTGTAAATTTTGATACACTTGCAATTTCTTGAGATGTATTGACTTAAGCTGTCTGGATTACTGCATATTGCTGAAGGTATATTTGTGGAATTAATTTTTTTAAAGAATAATAACAACAGAAACAAACTGGTGCTTCCAATCAGTTAAAATATATTTGACTAGATTAAGACTTGCTATTCACTTTTTCCCCTTTTCACATTTATATTTCCATGAAAAAAACTAAGACAAATCAGATTTAAAACAATAAAAAGTTTTAATGCTTTAGTTTTGCAACATTCATAGACTGCAGGAAAAAGTAGTCATTTATACAAAACCCACAAGTGATGAAGACAAACTCGGATAAAACAGCAGTGTGAACATAAACAGAGAAACTGCTTTTTTCATCAGGGAGCAGCAGGAGTTGAGTTGGTCTGGATGAGTGGGACGCTAAGAAGTTTGTGGCGTTGAGTTCAAATTCGTTTGTACAAAATGCATTTCGAAGCAACCCTCAGGGTACTAGTTTGTTAGCCTTAGCTGCTGTGGGGTGTAAAAACAAATACCCCACAGACAATGACTGGCCAGGATCTGAACACCCGTGGTATACACTGAGAGACTGCATACAGCGGATAAAGGAGGAAGGAATGAAAACGGCTATTTATGTAGGACATGCTGACACCATGATGCAGGGTGCTTTGGCTGTTACTACAAAAAACAGGCTGATTAAGACTGCCCCACCAGCATACAAGAATGTGATAATGACCCTCCTGATCAATGAGACAGGGAACCCCCTTGATATGGTAACTGAAAAAGTTCAGCAATTAGGTGACCTTGGGGAATGGGGCCCAGGGCAAGTGCAGGAAACCAGGATACCCATACCCAAGACAATTCTAAAGGTAGTGAAGCTCGGATTTCTCAAAAGGACATGTTCACAGCTTTACTACAGGATGGTGTGGCCAGAGATGAGATCGATGGTGTTCTGACCCCTGACTTGTGGAAAATGTGTAAAGAGAGGGGATTGAATAAAAGCAACAGGACAGTGTAAATTTCTAAACAAAAGATTAAGAAACAACTCAGCCTACAGTACCCCCAGGATCCACAATGGGACTCTGGCTCTGCTCACCGGGAGGGCCCTCCGCGGGTGGATCAGCTGTCCCGAGGTGAGTGAGGACTGGGAGCCGCACTCTGACTTGTATCCTTGGAAAGAGACTAGGGGAACAGTTCAGCATAATAAACAAGAGTGAAATAATGGACAAGCTCCGGTACAATGGATGTGAAAGGACTGGTGGCCTCATGCGGAGCTTCAAATCTTTTGGAAAAACTGAACCTCACAAACTGTAAAAGCCTTGGTTGACACTGGAGCAGAAGCCTCTTCAATATATGAGAACCCAAAGAAATTTAAAGAACAATCTGTAATAATAACAGGTTTGGGGGGGAAACAACTTGAAGCTGTGCAAACAGAAATGGAAATGAAAATAAGGAACCTCCCAAAGTGATCTTACTCAGTTATGATTGTTCCTATCCCTGAATACATAATTGGGATTGATATTTTAAAGAGACTGAATTTAAATCCATTTGGATTTAAATTGTTCCATTTGGAAAAAAGAACTATATCAGTGCCCAACCAATCTTAGTAGGAGAGGTAAAAATGCCCCATATAGATTCCTGTCGCTACTAAATTAGTGACAATGAAACAGTACAGAATTCCAGGGGAGCATTAAGAGATTTCACAGACAATTAAGGATTTATTTGATGCAGGAGTCTTAAAGTCAACTACCACCACTTAGAATAACCCATTATGGACCCAGTCCGGTCCATTAAGAAGAGTGACAGACTGTGGAGGATGACCATGGATTTTAGAGAGCTAAACAAACACACTGCCCCTCCCTTACAGCAGCTGTGCCAGATTTTATTTGATAGTCTTAAAGTCAACTACCACCACTTAGAATAACCCATTATGGACCCAGTCCGGTCCATTAAGAAGAGTGACAGACTGTGGAGGATGACCATGGATTTTAGAGAGCTAAACAAACACACTGCCCCTCCCTTACAGCAGCTGTGCCAGATGTTCTTACTTTAATTGTAAAAAAAACTGGCACTTGGTATGCTATAATTGATTTGGCTAATGCTTTCTTTCACTTAGAATAACCCATTATGGACCCAGTCCGGTCCATTAAGAAGAGTGACAGACTGTGGAGGATGACCATGGATTTTAGAGAGCTAAACAAACACACTGCCCCTCCCTTACAGCAGCTGTGCCAGATGTTCTTACTTTAATTGTAAAAAAAACTGGCACTTGGTATGCTATAATTGATTTGGCTAATGCTTTCTTTACAATACCCATTGTTGAGAAGCATTGGGATCCATTTGCCTTTGCATGGCAGGGGCAACAGCATATCTACACTAGATTGCCCCAAGGGTGGATGTACAGTGGGATCACATGTCATCGAACTGTGACTGAGCACTTGGATGAGATAATTATTTGCATCTTCCCTCTCAGATGCAAATAAATCATTACATAGATGACATTCTGATCCAGGGGAGCAGGGAGGAAGAAGTGCAACAAGTCCTTGAATTAGCTGGAGATCATTTGAAACAGAAAGGCTGGGAAAATAACCCTACTAAAACTCAAGAACCTTCCCAAACCGTGAAATTCCTGGGAATCCAGTGGCATTGGGAGCATTGGGAGATACTACCCGAAGCTAAACAGAAAATTTTGCATTCTGCAGTACCTCAAAATAAAAATGAGGCACAGAAATTTATTGGATTATTTGGATTCTGGAGACAACATATTCCACATTTGGGCCAAATTTTAACCCCATTATATAAAGTAACAAGGAAAAGATATGAATTTGAATAGGGTGTGAACAGCAGGCTGCCTTCGAATTAGCAAAAGAAGCTATTCAAAGAGCTTTATATTTATGGCCCATGCAAAAGGGAGAAATTGAACTGAATGTATCTGTAAATGGGTCTCCTTCTAATTGGAGTCTGTGGCAAAAACAAGAAAAAAAGAAGGTCCCATTGGGATTTTTGAGAAGAAAACTGCCTGAGGCAGGAAACAGCTATACATCTTTTGAGAAACAGTTACTGGCATGTTATCAGGCTCTGGTAGAGACAGAACAACTCACAATAGGACACGAAGTGTCTCTTCATCCAGAAATTCCTATTATGCAGAGGTTAAAAGGTTCCCCAAAAACACATCGAATTGGGCATGCTCAAGAATCAAGTATTATAAAGTGGAAGTGGTACATTCAGGATAGAGCTAAGGTAGGGAGCGGTGGAGTAGCTACCCTTCACGAGCAAGCAGCTACTGCTCCCACAGGGGATAACAAAGTAAGTCCCAACTTTACAGTTGAACATGAATCCCCAGTAAAATGGGGGAAAATTTTAGATCAGCTAACACCTCTTGAAAAGGAACATGTTTAGTTTACTGATGGGTCAGCTAAATATATAGGAGGAAAAAGGTTTTGGAAAGCAATAGCTTATCATCCTCATTCAGAGAAATTTTTAGAAACAACAGAAGGGAAGAGCAGTCAGTATGCTGAATTATATGCAATTTATATAGCTTTAAAACAAGAAGATTTAGGTGAATGCCATCTGTATACTGACTCTTCGTCAGCAGATAATGGGTTAGCTACCTAGTTGCCAATCTGGGCAGCCAAAGATCGGAAAATATATTCCAAAGAGGTCTAGGGAAAAGATCTATGGATGGACATTTGTGAAATAGAGCAAAAACTAAAGTGACTGTATTTCATGTTGATACTCATAGCATGTGTTAAACAAATTTGTGAGAAGAGACTGTTTTAAGTACCTAAAAATGAAGAGCCAGGCAAGTAAAGAAATCGCTCCAAAAAGTCCACTGGGGTGTGTCCTGGCATACTTAGCTCACACAAAGAATTAACCTAAATCACATCACTTCTTTTGCAGGCTAGAAGTGTGCAAGTTTAACTATCACAACTCAACGGATGGGCAGTACACCACTATAAGCCCAGTTATGTGCTCAAGACACACTTAATGTTATAAAGTGACAATGACATGTTTGAAAGTTTAGTGCTTGCTAGTAGTCACAGCCCACTGCCATTCAACTAGAATAAGTACTTACTTAAGGATAAATCAATTGGGTCTTTCAAAGCTGTATTTGATCATATCTCATGACAAATTTGTGTATTGTTCAATCTTCTTAAAGTAAACGTAAGTGTTTGTCTTTTACTCACTGACTGACTGAATCACCTCCAGCCTGGTCTCCTTCATCTGCCTCCTCGTCAGTATCAGAATCAGCTCCAATCTTGCCTAGATATACACAGTTTCAACATGAAAATTTAGGAAGGTGATATAATTAATACTACATAATTAGGCTTATTCTTAATTATTAATTCGATAGCAATCAGCAGAAGAGGGCTTTTCTTCCCAGTTTAAGCAGAACTTGAAAACTGGACTTAGTCAAAACCAAAACCCTTGTGAGTTTTCCACTAGCAACAGAACTGGCATTTTTCACTTACACTGTATTACAAACAAAACCTGATTAGATATGTCTAGTACAATACTACAGGTGCTAAACATAAAGCTCAGGAGACAAAAGCTCAGGAGACAGAATTAAGAGCATGGTACTCTACAGCATTCAAGACTCATAAGAGTTCAACTTCATTGAGAAGACTGCAATACATTTGTAAAGAAATTCTACAGCCCTTAATTATCAAGTGCCATTTCAATTAATGAAAAGCTGGAATGTCATATTCTTAAACAAAGTGTGTGTGTCTTGACAGAACAGAGGGATAATATACACACTAATATATACTTACTACTCTGTGTGTGTGTGTGTGTATATACACACATACGTACATATATATATATATATATATACATACATACATATAAAAGTAGCTAGAATCAGAATGTAAATCCAGTTGAAGCAGACTATTCTCTGGTGTACAGTGGAGCCGAAAAGTTTCATTCATACCTTCAAGTATCCTCAACAGCTTTTTTTCAGATAACAGCTCCAACTGCTCCATGCAAAGCCTTTTGATTTCGTCCATGGAACAGTTCTAAAACAGATAAGACAGACCACATGCTACCAAAAATTTCTGAGGAAAGTATAATTGTAAATATAAGTAGTACTCCCATTGTAATGAATGAAAAGTTAACTTGGATTGCAAGCCCTTCCCCTATTCTGATCTGCATTGATGCAACTGCTGTAGAAAACAAGGTGTTCCAGTTTTGATAACAACCAGAATAGCATATGTGGAGATATTTTTTCTGAAAAATTAAGCAATACACACTATCAGTTACTTGACCTGTGGCTTGGGAGTCTTCACTGCAACTGCAATGCTGAGCACTAGGAATACTGGGCCACAGATACGAAACATGAAACAGCAAAGAACTGCAGACCTAATTCTCCTAATTCTCCATCACTTGGGAGGAGGTGGATTACATAATTAAGCTTGCAAAGACCAGAGCCAACTGCTGAATCCAAGTTCACAAACTGAAGAAAACACTGCTATTGACAACATGCCAACAGTTGTATATCACAACACAGCAAACAAAAGTAGTATGTAAACTGTGGTCCATTTCTCATACTCGATACACACCATACGCTGCCACAGATTTTATGGGTATTTCAGTTACCTTCACATGTGTCATACCACTTTATTTCACCAAGAGGTAACTACACACTTTCAAATGACCTATGATACCATGCACAAGTACCAAAACTAGGAAGTGCTAAGCATGTTGTAACATTCACAGTTCTACTGTAGGCTTGGTTCTACACTACCAGGCAATTTCCTATCAAACTCAATAATGCCTTTGCCTCCAGCTGCTCGATCTCTTTTCTTCTTCCAGAGATGAGAAATGGCTGAGACTGCAGTTCACTATATGTTTAAAATGAGGAATTCCGGCCTCACTTATATTAATAAAATGACACATTTAGATAAAAATTGAAGACAAAAATTTAAAAACTATTAACAAATATCACACAAATGGCATTTCACCTGCTATCTTAATCTATTTTTACTAAGTCCTGCCGATCACAAGACTCAAAAACCATATGATCTAAGCCAGTAAAACTCTAGTTTTAGTCTACAGAAGTTAGAGCTTCAGAAGCTGTTTATCAAGAAGGAATCTTATCTCACAGACTGCTTTAATAAAATATAAATAAATCAGCTGACACAAAGAGAAACCAATATTTTCTTAAGAAATCAGCATATTAATTAGTGAACAATGCTACTGAATTTACTCCTTGCAATTATGAAACTCCTTTTGCATTTAACTAATCAGTACAGGATGAAAATAAGCCTGCAGTTCAGCAATGCAATCGCTGAGCAGTAGAAAAAGGAGTAATCTGGAATAACTATAACGAATCATTCAACAGTCTCATGTCTGAAGACAGGAGAAAGAGACTTCTTTACCTCAGAAAAGTACTTGACTTGCTATAGACTTCTTTACTTAAGACATATCCAGGCAGCTTTTAAACTGTAAATGCACTACACTTGAGAGATCAATGTGCTTTGTAACACAAGCATTCAAGCTCTTAACATGTATATAAATGGTAAATGTATTTTGGTACCTTTAAGGTATCAGGCAGCATCTTCTGCAGTTTCTTCTCCCCTAAGATACAGAAACACTGTTGAAGCATTTCCTTTTTGTCTGCAATGTAGAAACTGACAGGTTTGAGTGGCACACTGAGATCTAATCCTCCTTCTTCTATATCACTGGGTTGATCAGCTTCTTCCACTTTTTCTCCAGATGGTGCATTACACTTTTCTTCCTAAATATCAAGGAGGGCAAATACAGTTTTGACATTTTCTAGTGAATTAGAGAAGTCAGAAACTTACAGCTTCATTTGTGCTTGGAGCAGCTTTCCCTTCATAATTGCAAGGTACATCTTAATGTGGACTTCTCAGCTTCCAAACAGTGTTCATATTGCAGGGTACTTGCATTGCAGAAGCTACATTTTTGATCACTGAAACCATTCTTATGCTAGGGAAAATTTTAAGGCTTTGAGAGGCAAAACGTACTTGTAAATATTCTGGGAAATATCTGTAAATACCCAGCTGCTGCTTATACATCAAAGCATGCTTTAAAGCATGAGAAATCCATCTCTCTAATTTGTCGTGCAATTAAATCACAAATATCATCATTTACAAGTACCCCGCTAAGAAGGAAACTGGAATGCAATTCCTCGTGAATTCTTCCCTTTTTAAGACTCTCTGGCACAGTCTTCTAAGGATAAAAGTGAGCTTTGTATTAGAAAATATATCTTCCACATGTCAGTGGATGACCTCTATAATATATGTCTTAATTTTAAAAAAAAACCAAAAAAACAAAAAAAAACACAAATATATACAAACAAAACCCCCACCAAAAACAAACCCCCACCAAACCAACCAAAACCCAACAAAACAATAACAACCCAAAACAAGACAAAAACATCACAAAAAAAAGCTATTAATGTATTTTGACAGCCCGACAATTCACTCGGGAGCACACAAGTATTTCTGTACACGCACACCAGCCTCCTCGAACAGGCTCGCAATTCCACAGGCGTGAGAACCACGACCGGGACCACGGCCGAGCTCGCGCTCCGCATCTCCCACACCTCGAAAAACACGGACCGGTCTCCCCGGACGCGCGCGGGGC
>NW_008653235.1:0-4751 GCF_000695815.1 Acanthisitta chloris
AGGCTGTGGGTGCCCCAGGGAGGTTGTCCAGTCCTGCCCTGAGATGAGCTCCATGTGAGTGTCCCACCACAGCCCCAGGCTGTGATGTCCTCACAGAGGGAACACTGCAGCCCTCAGCAGGTCCTTCCACGCTGGTGAGGCTTCTCCTGCTCCTCCCTGTGGAGCCAGGGTGTGTTTTGGAGGACAGAGGCTTCATGCAGGCAGAGCATTGGTATTTTTAGATCAAAGACCAGTTTAATGAAACAAAACAGAGGAGAAGAAGGAGGATTAGTACAATAAGTGCATTTAATTTTAGCCTGGTTTGGATTCCTCATAAAGTCAGTGAACTCTGAGGTGGCTTCAGTTGCCTCTGGCCTTCCTACATAAACAGCCCATGGCAGGACTCGGGAGTGAAGGAACACAGAAAATTGCTCAGGAAAGTTGGATTTTAATCTTGTGGAGGAATATTAAAGGCTGTTTCATGGGCCACGTCCTGGAATTACATCTTAATACCCTACAAAAATATGGAGAGTTGTTTTAGTAGGCAAGTCCTCAAGGGACAAATGGACTTTTCTGTCCCTGAAGGGTCAGACTTAGGGCAGGGTGAGGGGTTGGGTCAGGGGGCTCCTGGGTGATGTGGCATGAACTTCTCCAGTGATGCCAGCTGAGGTGAATGTGAGGCCAGGATGTGGTTCCTAGGGAATTTTGTGATTTCTTAGGGAATTTTTATCTAGAGGAAACTCAGGGAGGAACCTCATTGCTCTCTGCAACTCCATGAAAGGAGGCTGGAGTGAGGTGAGGGTCAACCTATTCTGCCATGTCTCAAGTGAAAGGATGAGAGCAAACAGCCTCAAGTTGCACCAGAGAAGGTTCAAATTAGATGTTAGGAGCTTTTATCCCTGGAAGAGTGGTCAAACATTGGAAGGAGCTGCCCAGGGAGGTGGTGTCACCATCCCTGGAGGTGTTCAGGGAGACACTGGACATGGCACTCAGTGCCATGGTCTGGTTACCACGGTGGTGTCAGGTCACAGGTTGGACTTCATAGTTTAGGACAGAACTCCGACTCGCTACTACTGAGTGTATCCTCCTTGTAACCTTCCAAACGGGTTTCTTTTCACACCAGCTGAGTTTAGAGAAGGTGAAAGAACATCCACAAACTCAAATCACATCTCTGCCAACCAAAGGTGACAGTGTCACTGTCTGTGTGAACACACCTGAACAGATCTGAGCTGTGTGTTGTGTTGCTTTTCACTCTCTCTTTAATATGTTGGGATTTTGGTTGCTTTGGGATTCTGGTTTCTGGGAAAACAAGCACCTCAGTGCCAAGAAGTAAACCTGGATCCACTCAGGAGCTGAGATTTGCTTCCCAGGCTCATCCCAGGCAGGGAAGGGGCTGCTGTGCCTCAGGTGGGAGGTGTGGATTTGACTTAGGAACCAATTTTGGAGCTACTTGGTAAGAACTCAGTAGATACTAAAAAAGGTTTAAAATAGCTCAGGCTGTAATGCAGGAAAAATGAGGATTGCAGCTCATCAGGGTGGAGATAAAACCAGCAGAGCTGGAGGCAAAATGCTGTTGTGAAACTAAGGAATTGAGGATTACCTGATGAGCTGGAGAATAAGCTCAGGTTAGGAAGTTCCAGGTGAGGGTAGAGAGTCATTGGGGCCTGGAGGGAGGAGCAGAGCTTTGATGTTGGTATGTGAAGCTGAATCTGATTTACAAGGGCCAAGATGTTGTTTGAAATGTGTTAAACCCCTGAGCTTTTGTGCTGCTGTGAGGCCAAAACTGACCCGGGTTTGTTTGGCTGTCTTGGAATCACTGAGGTTGGAAAAGATCTCCAGGATCAAGTCCAACTTTGACCCATTACCACATTATCAACCAGACTAGAGCACTGAGTGCCATGTCCAGTCCTTCCTTGGACACCTCCAGAGATGGTGGCTCCACCACCTCCCTGGGCAGCACATCCCAATGCCTGACAGCCCTTTCCATGAGCAAATTCCTTGTAATATCCAATCTAAACCTCCCCTGGCACACCTTGAGGCTGTTCCCTCTCTCCTGTCCCTGTTCCCTGGGAGCAGAGCCTGACTCCACCTGGCTGCACCTCCTGGCAGGAGCTGGAGGGAGTTGTATTCTCTCTAGTAGTAGTGCAAGTCAGGAATAATCCCAGTCAGAGGAAGGATGGCAAGAGAAAGGGAGCTGGGAATTAGGTCTCAGGAATGTCAGCTACTCTGCTCATGGAGGAGTGGGAATCACCTTCACCCTCACCTGCCATGTAAGGTGTGTCCTTGCAGCTAAGGTTTTCCTGTGGTGCCTCATGTCATAGCATGTCAGCAGTGCCATGATGGAAGTTTAACTCTTTGCTGGAATGGCTTTGAATTCCCCTTCCTGCAGCTCTAACCTTGGAAGTGGTGTCTGTTCCCCTTCCTGCAGCTCTGACTCCAATGCTGTCTCACTCACCTTTCCTTGGAGCCTTTGCTTTTAACATCACCATCCAGTGGATGATGGAAACATCTCCCATTTTAGGGGTTCACCTCCTAACACTTCCAGGGCCATTCGTGGGAATGAATGGATGAGGAGAACTCTGTCATGGCCATTCCCAGCACATTCATGTCATGATCCATTAATAAAACGGGTGTAGACTTAAAGATGATCCATGAGAAAGAGCAACAACTTGGTGTTATTAATTGTAGACTTAAAGGTGATCCATGAGGAAGAGCAATGAGCTGGTGCTATTAATTAGCACTGCTTATGCTTTGGAGTCACTCAAGTTTTCCAAACCACTGAGCCTTTTCATGGTCAGGAAAGCAAGGAGTAAGTTGGAAAAAGCACAGCTCAGTCCTCCCATCACTACCACCATCTGATGGGTGGTGTGGTATGACCTGGTCTGGAAGTCACACCTGGAGGTGCTCGTTGGTCCTTCTCTGTCCAGCTGGGTGTTTTATCCCCCTGTAGCACATGGGATGCTCGTGGAGCCTTTTCCCTGGATAATGCTGTCTAGATAATGCTGTCTCCAGGGGCACTTTGCCCCCATCACTATCTCCATGAGCTGAGCCAGTTCCCACTTTTCCATGGAAGGGAAGAGCATGCTGATCCCCAGGGCCATGTTCTAGGCCAAGGGTGAAGCCAAGCCATGGTGGAGGTGCCCAACTCGTACAGATAGTCTAGACCACCAGATTTTAGTGCCCAGAGGCTCCAAGGTTTGAGCAGCCAATGGATGGTGTTGGGCTTGGTTTCAGAGGGTAAAAATACATCTCTTTCCTTGCTGTGCTCTTGGTTTTATTTTTAACTCTTAAGCAATGTAATATTTTGTAGTCTCCTTGTATTTCCCTCAGTTTTCCATCTGCTACTGTGATTAATTTAGGGTTTGGCTTTCTACAGCCAATCCAGAGCAAAGGGAATGGAAACCTCACCTATATTATTTGGCACGGAGCAGCAGACATGAATAACCTTGGAATTTTGGGGGAAAAAGAGAAGTTATGTAGGTTTGGAGCCAGAAATCTGAGTGAAAAGCAGCTCTTGCAGACAGCAGGAGGGTCAGGCTGCAGTTCCTCGGGGGAGGTGCTCCAGGTGTGTGTTTGGAGGTGTTGGTGAGGGCTCAGAGGCATCAGAGCACACTGATCTCCTGTGGTCTCGCAGCCAGGCAGGAGGAGGTGCCACAGCTTGGCTTTTCTTCCTGCTCTTCAGTCCTAAGTGATGTGATGGAATGGAAATTTGCAGCATGGGGAGGAAGGTGGGACAGGTTTCCTCAGGCTGTGGGAGGAAGGAGCTGCAGCCACAGCAGTATGGGCAGCAGGTGAGGGAGGTGATTCTCCCCCTCTGCTCTGGTGAGAACCTACTGGAGTTCTGCACACAGCTCTGGTGTCCTCAACATCAGAAGGACATGGAACAGTTGGAGCAAGTCCAGAGGAGGCCACGAAGGCGATAAGAGAGTTGGAGCAACTTCCCTATGGGAGAGTTGGGGCTGTTTAGCTGGGAGAAGAGAAGGTTGTGTGGAGAGCTCAGAGCACCTTGCAGGAGCTGAAGGGGCTCCAGGGAAGCTGCAGAGGGATCTGTGTTAGGAGCTGCAGGGACAGGACAAGAAATATGATTCTATGATTCTGTGAAATTCTGTGTAATACGATTCTATGATTCTGTGAAATTCTGTGTGCCCTGAACACCATCCACATCTTCAGTGTGACACCAATCCCCATACCAAGGATACTTCAGACCCTGAGGGACCTCTCCAGTGCTCTTGTACCTCCTGGTCCATACAGGACCACCAAGGGGGTGAGGACAGTGTGTGTGTCCAGCCCATCTCACCATCTGCATGTTGGCTTTGCTCCTCTCTCCAGCCCAGCTGAGGAGCATCACTCACTCCTGGGGTTCCCTGCAGGCCTGTGGCTGTGCTGACTGCTCTTCCTGAAGCTTGTTTGCTATCAGATAACAAATATTCCTTCTTTTGCTCATCTCTGCTGTCATCTTGACAGGATTTATAGGCTCTGATCATACCTGCACTTGATTCTCCTCTCGCTCTCTTGCCAGGGACCATATCAGTTCTGCTTATCATTTAATGCACTTCTTGGTATTTTTCCTGGGGCTTCTTCCAGCCTCATTCCTTACCAGAAATATTTCCTAGCTGCTCCAGTTCAGCTGGAGGAAAAGCTTCACTGTTTACCTGCCATACACTCCTTGTCAAGCTCTGATCTTCTTAGAGCTAAGCAGCTTACCCACCCAGGCTGGCACTCAGACAGGAAACCTGCCTGGAGAGCTCTGCAGAGCTCAGGCATGGCAGGAG
>NW_008653235.1:4782-5198 GCF_000695815.1 Acanthisitta chloris
AGCCAGGCAGCAGCTTCCAGTGACCTCATCCCGACAGGAGTTCAGTCTGATCTCACCCTGCTCCCAGCTCCTTCGCTCCACGTCGCTGTGCTGCACAAACCACCTCGTGTACCTCAGCTCGATGGGCCTCAAGTCACTGCAGACACCTCTGCCCTCCCCAGCAGGGGAAATCCTTCGGGAGCACCTCGAGAGCAGCCACACTGACAGCCTGTGTGGGAGCAGTGGGTGAGTGGCACCTACTCAGCTCTCAGGAGGAGCTCAGAGCAGGGCTGGAACCTGTGCCAGTCCAGGCCCATGCGATGGACAGGACATGGGGCACCCCAGGGTCACTCCAGGCCCTGATTTCATCTCTACTGGAGGCAGCTGGGAAGGAAACTTCTACCTTGGTTCTTTGTGCAGCCTTAGGCAGGTGTAGA
>NW_008653235.1:5322-9261 GCF_000695815.1 Acanthisitta chloris
GGGTCTGCAGCATCTTCATGAGGGTAGTAGAGGGTCAGCACCATCCCTACTCCCTGTGACCAGTGGCAGGACCCAGGGAACAGTTGGAGCTGTGCCAGGGGAGGGTTAGGTTGGATATCAGGACAAGGTTCTTCCCCCAGAGGTGTTTGGGCACTGAACAGCTCCCAGGGCAGTGTCACAGCCCCAAGGCTGACAGAGCTCAGGGAGTGTTTGGCCAATGCTCTCAGGCACAGGGTGCAGTGTTGGGGTGTCCTGGGCAGGAACAAGACATGATCCTCATGGGTCCCTTCCAATTCAGGGTATTCCATGATTCTAGGTCATAACCTTCTCTGAACCCTGGACTCACACTGTTCTTCAGGTGGTCTTACCCTTCCCAACCATTCCCTGCTGGCAGAGTCCTTCCTAAGCCCTGCTGTTTTCACTGGAATGGGAAGCAATCAGTTTTCTTTGGGTTCCTGCCTGGCACCACACCAAGAGCCTCTCTGAAACCCAAGTGCATTACATCTGGTTGCACAACCCTCAGCTGCTGCAGCAGCATCTGTGGCAAAAAAGGCTACTGAACTGGCTGGTTTGGCCTCACCAGTGCTGAGAGTTTTGACTAGTCATCACCAAGCAGATGCATTTGTTGTCTGGGTTTGCTATTCTCTGGGGATCAGGGAAATGACTCCCACACGTCTCCTGGCCACTTCCAGCTCTTACAGCTGTGGCATTCACACATTCCAGAGGGTTTTGGTTAACTGCAGCCTATGACCTGGGATTTCTCTTTCCATATTTCCCCAATTAATGCTTTGAAGGCTTTTCAGGGAGGAACTGTTCCCCTCCTGTTGTTGCCAGGAGGGATGGCCCCACTCTGTCCTCTCCTCCCTGTGTCCCCAGACAGGTTGTTCCTTATGGTTCCCTGTGTCACCACCACGGGAGACCAGCAGAGCAGAATTCCATCAGCTCAGAAAGAGCTGCACCTTTATATTGGATACTCAACTTCCTTTTTGGGCCAGAAATGATCATTTCTGATTGTGGCAACAACAGTTAAAGCAGCTCCGCTGCTCTGCATCTCCATCTCCATCCTCATCCTTGCAGTTGCAGAGGAGGTTAAGGGCTTGGAATGGAATTTAGAGCTCACCCAGCCCCAACCCCTGCCCTGGGCAGGGACACCTCCCAGCAGAGCAGGTTGCTCAAGGCTCAGCCAACCTGGCTGTGAACACTGCCAGGGTTGGGGCAGCCACAGCCTCCCTGGGCACCCTGGGACAGAATCATAGAACCGTCAAGGCTGCAGGAGACCTCTAAGATGATCAGGTCCAACCCTTAACCTGTCACTGCTCTAACCCCTAAACCCTAACTCATATCCTCCAGTGCCAGATCCAGAATTTCCTAAGCCACTAGGACTTCTTGCATCCTTATCCAGGGGAGTGCTAACCTTCTCTCCTTTCACACCACACCTGTGTTCCTGAGCTCCTGAGCTCCTGGCAGGTGGGGACTGCACCGCCCCAGTGCAGTTGGGGATGTCCTCAGGTGAGAAGGACCCACACCAAGCCTTCTCCAGGGCTGGGGACGGCAGGAGGCTGCAGGAACCTCCTCTCCTCTGCTCTTCCTCCTGGCAATGATCCCTGCCCACTGCCAGGAATGTTGGATCACACCAAGCTCTTCTGGTTTCCTGGAGGAAACCCATGGAGAGGCAAACCTGCAGCTGGATCTCAGGAGCAGCACTGGGCTGGGACCAGCCATCAGGGCTGGGCCGGGGCAGGATGAGTCTCAGTCTGAGCTGCATGAGATGGGAAAATCCTGGGGAAGTGTAGATCCTGTGTCATACCTAGCCTCTGGGATATGAGCAGATGTACTTGCAAACTGCTGGAACACTAACAGATGCTCCTGTTGGTGTTGGTGGCAGCTTGGACTGTCCCTATCCCTCTTCTTCCCTGCCTGGGATGAGGTTTGTGTGAGGAAACAGGAGGTCTGGGTGTAGAACTGTGGCAGAGGATGGATCTGGGATGGTTCTGAGGATCCTCAGGACATCCTGCTGGTAACCCAACTGTAATGCTACCTGGTGCAGAGCTTGGGAAGGTTGTGCTCCTACACTGGGTTTCAGTGCCAGAACAGTGATGGATTGACTCCTGCTTCACCACAGGCTTGGTGCTGTGTGTGGTGCTGCAGGGACCTGCTGTCACTTCACTGCCACCCCAGCAGCAGTCTGGGATGGACCTCAGGTCTGGGGATAACTGGGGCTGGACTGGGAATTGGAGCTGGAGAGCAAGAGGTGCTGGAGACCAGGAGATGCTGGAGAGCTCAGTGGGTTTCCCACCCAGCCAAGTTGCTTTGCTGTGCTCTGATGGGGCTTCTCTCCAGCCATGGTGCTTGTGAAGCTCTTGAGGTGCTCTTGGCTTCTCCAGGAGCTTCTCATGACAGTTTTGTGGCACATTCAGGGACACAGTTCTTAGGAGAGCTGCTTTGGGAGCCAGTGGTCATCCTGTGCTGCCCTGCCCCAGAGAGCTGTCCCTGGAAGGACATCTCAGCTGACACCAGAGCCAGCAAACATAAGGATCATCTAATTGCTGCCTCTCCCCTTCCTTCTGACTCTTGTCCTTCCCAGCCTGAGATGATTATCTCTGCAGGGTTGGGCAGCAGCAATGTTACCTCCAGGGTCTGTGTTAGCCAGATAAGGTTTCATGTGGTCACATTGGGGAATTGTGTCCTCTCTGCTGGATGGAGGTGGCTGTCCCTCCATCCCTCATCCCAAGTCCCTCTGCAGCTTCACATCCAACAGCTGAAGCAACCACAGCCACATTGCCTTTGTTTGCTCCAGGCTGACCCCGAACTGCTCCAGGCTTCTCCACCTGCTGTCCCTCATGTTTGCTTTCTCTGTCCCCACAGAATGCCATGAACCTGCCACCCGACAAGGCTCGACTGCTGCGACAGTATGACAACGAGAAGAAGTGGGAGCTCATCTGTGACCAGGTAAGGAGGCTCTTGGGGGTCTAGGGGCAAACATCTCTCTGCCAGCACCACCCAGGCTTCTTCACACTGTCCCTGGGCTGAGAAGGGACCTGGAGGAGGATTGAAATCAGTTCAGATGCTCATTTCTTTGGTCTTCTGCTCTGTGTTTGATGATCACTCATAGAAGCTCTGCAATAATAGAGGGAAGTTTAGATTGGATATTAGGCAGAATTTTCCCCTGTGAGGGTGGTGAGACCCTGTCCCAGGTTGCCCAGGGAGGCTGTGGCTGCCCCAACCCTGGCAGTGTTCACAGCCAGGTTGGCTGAGCCTTGAGCAACCTGCTCTGGTGGGAGGTGTCCCTGCCCAGGGCAGGGGCTGGATCATCCCTAAGCTCCATTCCAAGCCCTTCACACACTGCTATGCTAACAATGCCTTTCTTTTTGCCCCTAAGTGGTGTTTATTTCCCCTCTGCTGTTGCCATGTCGCTGTGTTTCCCCTGGGCACTGAGTGCTGCTGATTGTGCCCAGCACAGCCAGACACTGACCCTCAGTCACCTCTCAGCACGTGCTCTGGGTTTGCTCTGCCTTGACCTGTGTGTCCTGAGCAAATGATCTGAGTGCAGGGAGTGTTTGGCTTAGGCTGTCAGGAGCCTTTGGCAGAGCCTGCGGGAGCTGTCACCGGCAGGGACAGGAGCCTGGTGACGCAGCCTGAACTCCTCCTCACCTCCAGAGTCTGAGAACAGCCTGGGGTTAGGCAGCAGCACGTGCTGAGGTGGCTGTGGCTGTGAGCTGTGCTGCCCTGGCAAAGCAGCAGGGTCAGGGATCACAGGGGCTAATGTCCCAGGGCTCCAACCCTCCTGGATTCTCCAGCCTGGAGAAGAGAAACTCCAGGGAGACCTCAGAGCCCCTTCCAGTGCCTGAAGAGGCTCCAGGAGAGCTGAGAGGGACTTGGGACAAGGGATGGAGGGACAGGACACAGGGAATGGTTCCCACTGCCAGAGGGCAGGGACAG
>NW_008653235.1:9364-11489 GCF_000695815.1 Acanthisitta chloris
GGTTGGAGCAGCCTGGGCTGGTGGGAGGTGTCCCTGCCCAGGGCAGGGGTGGGATGGGATGAGCTTTAAGCTCCTTCCAACCCAAACTATTCCATGATTCCATGATTTGTTTCCTGGCTGTTTCTCAGAGCATGCCCAGGGAAGGGTTGAGCTCTATGCTGCAATCTGAGTGCTGCCCTTGCCCTGAGAAGCAGTTTGATCCCAACCTGGATGTGCCAATTCCCAGCTCAGAGCTGTCCCACCCTCTGCAGCTGCTGCTGATTCACTCCCAGGCTCTGGGACAGAGATAGGAGCCATGAGCAGATGGGAAGGAAATCTGCAATCTGCAGTAATCACATCTCTTAATAGCTCCTTGCACAACACTCTGTGCACCCCCAGGCTGGGCTGAGGCTGCTTCCCATGGCTTGGAAAGACAGCGAAGCAGCACAGAACTGTGGAGCCCAACACTGAGGAGGAGGAGGTGACCATGTGCCTGTCCAGGGTCTGTCCATCTAGGGGGACTCACTTGGACAGCAGAGAGCTCTGTGTCTTTGGTGTGTCCCAGCTCCTTCCCTGCCCTGCCATCCCTGGTGGTGCTGCCAACGCCCCGTAAGTGAGATCAGCATCAGCAGGTGCCTAGGACAGCTCCAAACTGCAGCATATGTGGTGTGAAATATTGCTGTCTGTGCCTGGAACAACGTGGCTGAAAGCATTTCCCAGGATAGGCTTTGGACAGGATCTCTGCCAATAGTGGGTCACCCACTGCACCATTGCCACCTGGTTTTGCTTGTAATTTGATGGAACAGCTTGAGGAAACTAACTCTTAGTTTCCTGTGATGGTTTCCCTGGTGACCTGGTTTGGCAGAAGGTCAGTCATGGAAATGGATCATTTTTGCCTCCTGCTTGGTGCAGGGATGAGCAGCTGTTGTCACCTCAGTCCATAGGACAGGTAAAGTGTCATGTCGAGTGGGTTGGCTGGGGCAGGATCAAGCCACTCTCCAGGTCTGTGGGGGATTGGGGTTGTCTACCATGTTCATGGTGTGTCTGTGCCTCAGGAGTGAGGAGACACTGCTCTCCAGCCTTCCTTGTCCATCTCCTTCCCCAGCACTCTCCATCCATGCCCTCCCAGCAGGTTCTGCCTGCTTGGAGGGTTCTGATCCCCACTTGGATCCACCACGTGCTTCCAGAGCATATGTGAATCCTAGGAATGAACCACCTCAGCAAGGATGATCATAGTAATGATAATAACATACGGATTAATGCAGAAAAAATGTCCTCAATGTTTTTTGGAAGCCAGAGATTTTTGGAAAAGCCACAATTTCCTGGTTATGGAATTGGTATGTTTTCCAGCTCTGAGTGACCAAGAGATGCGTTGCGTTCGTTGTAGGATCACGTGGAAGGGGAAGTGCAGAAATGCAGCAGTTCCTCTTGGCTGCTGAAGCTAAGCCCTCCCAGCTCCCATTTTTTGGTATCCTTGGAAAAGAAAGTGCTAATTCCAGAGGTTGCTGATAAAAGAGGCACAGGAGAAGTGTTGAGCTCCGACATCCAAGTATTTCCCTTGAATTATAGAATCCCAGGATGGTTTGTGGTGGAACGATTTTAAAGCTCATCCCATCCCACCCCTGCCCTGGGCAGGGACACCTCCCACCAGCCCAGGCTGCTCCAACCTGGCCTGGAACACTCCCAGGGATGGAGCAGCCACAGCTGCTCTGGGCACCCTGTGCCAGAGCTGTGATCCCTCAGGCTCTGGCGTTTCTTCATCATATACAATCTAAATCTCAGTCTCCTCCATCTTAAGGCCATTCCCTGTGTCCTATCACTCATACCCTTGTGCAAAGACCTTCTCCAACTGGAATTTCCATGAATTCTCACCATTTATTCCTCCAAAGGGACGTGTTGAGGACCAGCTCATCTCACACTCCACTGACTCCTTGCATGTGTTTCTCTGGCCTGGCCTGGCTTCCAGCTCCACCCCTCAGTGTTTTTCCAAGCCAAAAAGGACCTTTATCCTTGGGAATGAAGCTAGTTTGCTTTCTGGGTGGCTGACAAAGGCAGCACTGAGCTCTTGTTGCTCTCTGCCTCTCTCCTTTCAAGGCTGGAGATAGTGTCGATGCTCACATGAGTCAGGCAGTGGAGATAAAAGTGG
>NW_008653235.1:11501-19877 GCF_000695815.1 Acanthisitta chloris
CAGGATTTCTTTGCTGTGTCTGAGTGGCTCAATCCTGAGGGGAACCACCACTCCCAGTCCTGGTGTCACCCACCACCTTGTGCTGTTTGCTCAGGGAGGTTTGACAGCTCAAATCCTGGGTCTAGACCTTGTATGTGTGTGGTAAACCCCCCCTGACCTCCTTGTTGGAGTAGTGTTAGACCCTTTGCCATATCAATTCCTGTTTGGAAAGCAGATTTGCTGAGTGGCTCAATCCTGAGGGGAACCACCACTCCCAGTCCTGGTGTCACCCACCACCTTGTGCTGTTTGCTCAGGGAGGTTTGACAGCTCAAATCCTGGGTCTAGACCTTGTATGTGTGTGGTAAACCCCCCCTGACCTCCTTGTTGGAGTAGTGTTAGACCCTTTGCCATATCAATTCCTGTTTGGAAAGCAGATTTGGCTTGGGAGAGGGTGGGAATTGCCAGAAGGAGGAGCAGACAGAGAAAAGCAATGATTTTTAACTCTTTATTTATAGTTTCTGAGGCAAATGAGTTCCTCGTGTGCCTTGATGTTAGCTGTGGTTGTCCTTTCAAGGGGAAGGAAATGCTCCCAAACAGGTCACGATGACCATGAGAGGACCTCAACCTCCACAGATTCATGGCAAGAGGAATATCAGCCTGAAGCACAAGCTCCCAGTGAGTTTTGGGGAGCAGAATTGCTGGAAGAAGCTGTTCAGGGTGACCTGAAAGCCTCTGTCACTGCACATCACCCAGCCCTGGGGTTTGCAGCTTGTTAATCAGCCTCTAATAGAAAACAGTCAAAGCTGGATAAACCCAGACAGTGATCAGAGCCAGGAAAGGGCAATTGTAAAGCTAATCCCTCCTGGCTTTGCAAACCAGAAAGGAAACCATTTTAAAGGGGCTGTAAAAATGCTTGCAGGGCTGGGAGATGTTTCCCACAAGTGGTTCGTGGTCACTCATTGAGGAAGAACGTTGCTGGGATCTGCTCCTCGTGGATAATGCCTTGAAAATCCTTCGGGCCAAATGATTCCACTCTTGAGGAATAAGCAGCATCTTTGGAAGTGAAGTTGCTGTAGAGATTATGACATAAATACATAATTACAGTTGGGTTTGAAGACAACAAACAGAAACATCCTAACTCAGTGTGCTCCTGGAGTCTCCTTAAGCATTTCATTTGGGAGACTCCAAGCTCTTCAAAGTGGCAGTTAGGAAAAGCTCCTGTCCCTTCAGCAGATGATGCCTGATTAGTTGGGAAGAGGACCAAATCCCTAAGAGCTAAACAGCTTTTCTGGAGGGTTGGGATAAATACAGCAGAGCTCCAACAGCCTGAGAGAACCCCCAGGAAAAGGGAGAAGAGCTAACACGGAGCTTTGTTGGCTGGGCTGGAGCAGGCCGTGCCATGAACTAGATGGACCTTAAGGTCTCTTCCAACCCAACCCATTCTGTGATCATTCTATGACCTTTGGCTTGGAGCTCTATCTCATGAAGATGCGAAGAGAAGTACTTGGACATGGTTATCAAATGAGACAGTGAAAACACTTCCATCTTCATGGGGGTTTTGTAGAGAAGGACGTGGTTAATCAAGTGCTGAAGCATCTCTGGAGATCATACAAAGCTATGGAGGAGGAAAGTGAGGAATGCTGGTGGTCTCTGAGGTTCATATACCTCCACAGCTTTACTAGTCAACCATGGGACAAAGTCTCACTTACAGCAAGGAGCTTTTTTTTCTGTCTGACAGTGGGAGAAGCTTTAAAATGGGTTCATGAGTGGGAAATGCTTCTAAAGAAACTTTATGCCTACTGTAAAAGTGTCCTGAGGGGATGGAAGGCTGACTGAGCAACTGGCCCAGCAGTGTCCTGTGAGACATGAAGAGAGGAGATTTAGGCTGGATGTACAGAAGGAATTCCTGGCTGTGAGGTGCTGAGGCTCTGGCACAGGGTGCCCAGAGCAGCTGTGGCTGCTCCATCCCTGGGAGTGTTCCAGGCCAGGTTGGATGGGGTTGGAGCAGCCTGGGCTGGTGGGAGGTGTCCCTGCCCAGGGCAGGGGTGGGATGGGATGAGATTTAAGGTCCTTCCAGCCCAAATCATCTGGGATTCCATGCAAGGACTGTCTGAGCCATGGGAGCCGATTGAGATCCAAGTGTCCTGTAGAGCCCACGGCAGTGGATGTGGTGCTGGAGGCAGATGAAGCAGGACAAACACTGTTGGTGTCACTTTGGCCAGAGAGGAACTGGCAATGAAAAACTTTACACTGACAGAGCTGTTTTCCAGATGACAAAGGAAATGCCAATTCCAGAGCTGTGTTTGTGCCTGGAAAAAGGATCTGGTCGTAAAAGAGGACAGACATGTCTGCTCTGTCTCTCCAGAGCTCTCCCCCAGGCTCAGGGCCCACAGAGCAAACTTCTGGGCTCATTTTTTCCTGCTGTCCATGATGAATTGCTTTTTTTCCCCAGCAAGATAATAACAGGAAGAAGTTGTGATGTTCAGACAGGCTCTTCTGGTAACTGGGCAGGAGTGTCCTGTTCACTCTGGAATCACTTTGGGATAATGGAGTCCAAATTGCATCCTGACCTAATAAAAGGAGGTGTCAGATAACTGGGAAGCTTCAGGAGGAAATTGGTATGAGATCTTTCCTCCAGGGAAAGGGGCAGAATAAGCTTCAAATCCTTCCAAGATACAAATAGTATCAGGATTTTGGGTAATGCTCTTAGCAGGTTTGGCCAGAGCAAACTCCTCGTGGAACAACTCATGTTTCACAGCATCTTTGGTGGGATCCATTTCCAGCTGGACATGCCACTGGAAGAGCAAGGAGAAATCAAGGAGCTCTCAGAGTACAAACTCTGCAAACCTTGTGTTTGTTACCAAAGCTGTGACTCAGGATGGCGGTGATTGGCTGGAGTTCTGGTGTTCTCCTGGACAAGGTGTTGGGAAGGTGTGGAACGAGTCTCCAAGGCAGGCAGGGAGTTCCTGGCACTGGGATGGGGAATTGGACACTGTGTCTCTGACAGGAAGCAGGTGAAGGTCATGAGATGTTTCTCGTGGGTCAAACCCACCATAGGCAATGTACCTTCATCCCTGCCCTGAGGCTGATCACACACCAGCCTTAGTGGAGAGGAGAGGCATGTGGTGGTTCCTGGGCTTTTCCAGTGGGATAGGGATAGACATCTGGTCCATAATTTCCCTGGTGGGTGGAATGCTGGCCTTGGTGGCACTTGCTGGCTCAGTTCCTGGTGAGACACACCTGGAGTGCTGCATCAGCTCTGGGTCCTCAGCACAGGAAGGACATGGAGCTGTTGGAGCAAGTCCAGAGGAGGCCACAGAGATGATTAGAGGGCTGGAGCAGCTCTCATAGGAGGAAAGGCTGGGAGAATTGGGATTGTTCAGCCTGGAGGAGAGAAGCTCCAGGGAGACCTTAGAACCCCTTCCAGTGCCTCAAGGGGCTCCAAGAGAGCTGAGAGGGACTTGGGACAAGGGATGGAGGGACAGGGCAAAGGGGAATGGTTCCCATTGCCAGAGGGCAGGGACAGATGGGAGATTGGGAAGGGATACCTGGCTGTGAGGTGCTGAGACACTGGCACAGGTTGCCCAGAGCAGCTGTGGCTGCTCCATCCCTGGGAGTGTTCCAGGCCAGGCTGGATGGGGCTGGGAGCAAGATTCAGAATTATCACTGAATATTGATGTGGTTTTTATGCATCCCATAGAAACATCACATTTCAGACTCTCAGGATCCATGTAAATCCATTCTATTTGTATGTGCATACATTATTTACTTGGGAATATAAGGCATGGACATGGAAAAGGATATCAGCAATGTGTGTGGTTAAATCTCTATGAGACTGCACATGTCTTATATAGAGAGTAAATGAAGATGTTCTAAAGCGACTGATGGTTGTTCTTGTCTCCTTTGCAGGAAAGATTCCAAGTGAAGAACCCTCCACACACATATATCCAGAAGCTGAAGGGATATCTGGACCCTGCAGTGACCAGGAAGGTGAGGAGCATCCTGTTTCCTCTTCCCTGTCCCTCACTCTCACAGAAGATGGTCCCTGGCTCCATGTTCCTTCCTGCCTTTGTGTCAGTGCCCTGGGAAGAGTCTCAAAGCTGGAACAAAGTGCAGAGAGAAGAGGAATGGGGAGTTTGCTGCAGCTCTCACAGCTCAGGGAGGAAAGCAGATGTTGGAAGGCAGAGGACCATGTGACACAGAGCACAGCTCGTTGGAATAGCATGAATGGGCTGACAAACTGTCCCTGAGCTGTGCTCTGGCTCTGCCTCTCGTGAGCAGGGAGTGCAGCCACTGTTCTCCCCCTTGGGAAGGAGGTGGTAAAGCTCCAAGTCCTTTTCCCTGGGTGTTTGCTTGAGTTTCAGTGCAGCTGGCACAGTACACCCCATGTGGGGTGTGTGTTTTCATGGCACAGCCTCCTCCAGTTCCTCTTGCCCATGGAAATCACTCAGGAAAGACCTGAGCACCTCCCTTGGCCTTTCACATGAACCTTGTGCACCTCTGAGTGTGTCTTCTGGCCCAGGGTGTGTTTGGGGCTGGTTCTGATGTCCAAGTCCCACTCTGAGGGGCTTAGCATGGAATCATAGACTCCTAGACTGGTTTGGGTTCAAAGGACCTTAAAGCTCATGCTGTTCTCCTCCTGCCCTGGGCAGGGACACCTCCCACCAGCCCAGGCTGCTCCAACCCCATCCAGCCTGGCCTGGAACACTCCCAGGGATGGAGCAGCCACAGCTGCTCTGGGCAACCTGTGCCAGTGTCTCAGCACCTCACAGCCAGGAATTCCTCCCCAATATCCATCTGTCCCTGCCCTCTGGCAGTGGGAACCATTCCCTGTGTCCTGTCCCTCCATCCCTTGTCCCAAGTCCCAATCTAACCCTTCCCTTAGCATTCTTCATCCACTTTGGCTCTCATTTACCTTGTCCAAATTTACCATTTCCCCAGCTGGTTTGACACATTCCCCTGGGCAGGAGAGGAGATGACAACCTTCTCCAGGTGGGAGAGGAGGTGACGTCTCTGTGTCCCTCTGCACACCCAAGGCCTCCCTGGTGCAACCTGATTTTGCTGCTCAGTCCTCAGTGAAGCCTTTTCTCCTAACCCAGAGCTTGTTTTATAAAGACATGTTTATTTATCTCCAGGCTTTTAATTTGCCTCGTCCTGGCAACTCCCAGCTGTTCCTGGGAACAGAAGTGATTCTCTGCACATGTTTTTGTTGACTGCTGGACTATTGTTGCAGCATTCCTGGGGATTTGGAGGAGTTCTCATCTTACCTTCATGTTTTCTTTATTCATTCTGTGCTGTGTGTGATGTTGATACTGTTTAATAGCATCACATGAGTCTAATTGTTATCTTTGCTGCTGATTCCACCATAGAAATTCAGGAGACGAGTCCAAGAGTCAACTCAAGTCCTCAGAGAACTGGAAATTTCCTTAAGAACAAACCACATTGGGTAAGAATTTCTGATGCCTCAGGGGCTGAGGTTTATTTTTACACATCTACTGATGGAACTCTTTGCATGTCGAGCAGTGATACCACTTGATTGATGGGTAAAGCCTGATGGGCTGAGTTGAAGGGAGCTGAGCATCTCAGGAGGAGAATTTGTCTTTAATCTTTTCTTCACAGGTTCCCCCACATCTCTCTGCAGGCTCAGCAAACACTGCAGTCAACTCCTGCTTGGCCTCAGCCACTCAGAGCAGAGTGAGGGTGGCTGTGTCTGGAATAATAACAGTGCTGCAGCTATAAGTTCATCTGTAAACCCACCCCGTGCTGGTTTACAGCCTTAGCATGGTGCAGTGTGTGAAGCCTGGCAGGAGCGGGACCAGGAGTTCACTTCCACACAGCAGAACATTCCTCTCACACAGCCAAAGGGAAAAGAGCTGCCAGAGATTTAGGGTTTTATCAAACAGTCCCATCCATGTTTGCAGTGGTCTCACCTCTCTGTGTTGGGTCTCAGCACCAGGAGCTGCTTGTGCATCAGCCAAGGAGGTTTCTTTGGCACTTCGCGTCATGGTCGCACACTGTGCCCAGCTCATGGATTTTGCAGGATGCAAAACACTGTGGTGTTGAGGACATGAAGGTGTTTTCAGCTGCGGGAGGAGGAACTGTTATCTTTCTCTTCCTGTGGTGGTGGTTGTTTGCTCCTGGGACCCTCCTGTGATCCTCCTGTGAGCTGCACCTTCACACAACCTGCCACACCTCTGGCCTGGCTCCTGCTGTGTTTCCCCTCATTTTCTAACACCAAGAATTTCCCCTCATTTTCCACCTGCAAGGGCATCTGAGCACGATGCTCTGTGTGTTTGGGATGGCTCAGGGATGCCCAGAAGGAACCACAGATCAATCCAAGAGGCTGCCAGGAGCAATGTGGCTCGATTTGGTTCTCCTGCCTCAAGGATGTGTTTCAAAATGCATTTTATGACATGCCAGGCAGGTAAACAGGGAAGGATTTAAAGGCTGATGATGCTCAGAGGTGATGAATTCTGGGGAAAGCAGAGGATCCAGAGCTGCATGAGTGAACCTGGAGCTTCACTTCCCTCCCAGAATCCCACTCTGGGAGAGTCTGGCCTCCCTGGTTGGGGTTCAGAGGAGACCTGGGCCTGTGCTGAGGCTCCTGGCTCACTTAGCTTTACCCCCAGGTGGGTTAAAATGATTGAGCTTCAAACTTCACTTGGCATTTTCAACAGCTAACAGGCGTTTCTGAGTTACTTGGCTGAACTCAGGGTAGAATTCCCTGGAGCAGGTTAGCTCTTAGAAAGAGAAGGCAAATTGCTGTTAAATGGACATCCAGGAGGTCTGTCAGGTTGTTCTCGTGTCTCTGTGCTTTTACACACTGCTGGAGTCAGGGTGTGATCCATCCCTACGTGTGTCAGGAGGTGAGCAGCACAGTGCTGCAAACCCTTCTTCTCCAAGGCCATCTAAGGGCTGCTCTAAACTCCTCTGAAGAGTAAAAGGCATTTTTAAGTCTCTTTTTGCAGAGTGAGAAGCAAAGTTCAGCTCGGCAGTGCTGCCTGTCCTACTCTGGGGCTGCCTCCAGCCTAGCTGAGGGTTCCAGTGACCTCCTGAAACACTCTGATGTTCCTCCCACAGGTGGGTCAGGGAGTTCCTGAACGAGGAGAACAAAGGGCTGGATGTGCTGGTGGAGTACCTGTCCTTTGCACAGTATGCAGTCACGTGAGTAAGGCATCCCTGGCCCTCTCTGGGCTGGCAGGGTCTCTGCAGAGCACGGATCTGCACAGGGAAGAGAAGGAAATGCCAAGGCAGATCCTGTACCAGAGCTTTCCTGCTAGGAGTTTGCTAAATATACAATAGCATTAGATATTAGGGAGTATTCTTCACTGAAAGGGTGGTTAAGCTTTGGGAGAAGCTGCCCAGGGCAGTGGTGGAGTCACCATCCCTGGAAGGGCTCAAAGCTGAGTGGATATGGCACCTGGAGACATGGTTTAGTGAGCATGGAGGTGTTTGGGCAAAGATTGGGCATGATGGTCTTGAAGGTCTTTTCCAGCCTTAATGATTCTATGTAGCTTAGAGCAGAGAAAATCGTAATGTGAGTCCAAAATTGTTTCATCACAGAGAGGGAAATTTAGGTTAGGTCTTCGGCAGAAATTTTCCCTGTTCTGGTGGTGAGACCCTGTCCCAGGGTGCCCAGGGAGGCTGTGGCTGCCCCAACCCTGGCAGTGTTCACAGCCAGGTTGGATGAGCCTTGAGCAACCTGCTCTGGTGGGAGTTGTCCCTGCCCAGGGCAGGGGTTGGGGCTGGATCATCTCTGAGCTCCATCCCAACCCCTAAAATTCTATGATTCCATGTGCTCTGAAAACAAAGTGGGGAAAATCAGCTTTCAGCAGTTGTTATATCCCAGAATCTGAAATAGATTTTCAGCTGAGAATGTGTTTAATTAGCACAGATTCATCCCAGAATGGTTTGGTTGAAGGGACCCTTAAAGCCCATCCCATTCCACCCCTTGCCGTGGACAGGGACACCAGCCCAGGCTGCTCCAAGCTTTCCTTGAACACCTCCAGGGATGAGGTATTACATCCACATTCAGTCAGCATATTGCAGCAGTAGATTTTTGTACATAAATGCACAAAAAGAAGCCTTAGGTGAAAGCTAAAGGCTGTTGTAGGAAGGAGCTCAGACTGGGTAGAGCTGATTCTTCGCTGTCATGTACATCACTGCACAGCAAAGAGGTTTTACGTGTGGCTGCAGGAAAATTAATGAAGGGAAATTACAGGGTTTGGAATGTTCCTAAGTGGAAAAAAACTGTGCAGAGCAAAAAGAAGTGTTTACAGAGAGTCTTTCTTCCCAAATCAGTGCACATAGACATAAGGAGCTTGCTGGGTTTTTCCCTCTCTCCTGTGGTAAACATGAGTAATAACCTCAAGGGCTGTAAAGGGAACAAGAATTCC
>NW_008653235.1:19925-51711 GCF_000695815.1 Acanthisitta chloris
AGGGAGAAATCAAAGGGAATCTGGTCAGATATCACACGTGTTGGGAGATTTGGGAGCCCAACGTGGCACTAGAAGTGCTTGGACACCTAGTGATGGAGGAAACAAGTGGTACTTGCAGCACTGATTTATGGAGGTGAAAAGGAGAGAGATCCAAGCATTCCCTCTCTTTCCTTCAAGGCATCAGCACAGCAGCCAGTGTTGGGTTTGTTTGATGTTGAAGTAGGAGATGTGTGGCTGTTTGGTGCTGCTTGATGCTGTAGGATCTGTCTCTGGAGGGATTTCAAAGCCATGTGGATGTGGCACTTGAGGCCATGGTTAGTGGTGGCCTTGGCTGTGCTGGGGGAAGAGTTGGACTCATAGAATCATGAAGGTTGGAGGAGACCTCCAAGATCATCAAGTCCAGCCATTAACCTCCTGAGACTTGATGGTCTTCAAGAGCTTTTCCAACCCAAATGGTTTTGTGACTCCACTCAGATCTGCAGCTGTGGAAGGAAAACTCTTTGTGCTTTTCTCTTTCCTTTCAGGTTTGACTTTGAAAGTTTGGAGAACAGTGTGGAAAACTCAATGGACAAATCCAAACCTTGGAGCAGATCCATCGAGGACTTGCACAGGGGCAGTAACTTGCCCTCGCCGGTCGGGAACAGCATCTCGCGCTCCGGCAGACACTCCACGCTGAGGTACAGCATTCCCTGGCTCCGGGGGCTGAGGGACAGCCCTCACTGTGCTTTGCCTTTGGAATGTGCTTCATCTTCCCTCTCTTCCCAGTATAGGCATGAGATACGTAGGAAACGTCACTGTGCTGGCTGGAGGTGGAAACCAGAGCTCAGCTGGTGGCACAGTGGTTGGGGAAGGGGCAGGAATAGCTCTGCCTCCCTTTCCAAGGGCAGGAGGATGATCTAAGGATGCATCTCCATCAGGTACAACGTGGCTGAGCACAGAGGAAGTCATTGCTCTCCTCCAGAATGGATCTCAAGGTTGCCATGGGCTCAGCCAGTGTTGGGCTCTGATCTGGTGTCTCAGCTCTTCTAGCAGCACATTCTTTGGAAGGCCAATTCCATCCCTCAGACCTTCTGGCACCCTCACCCCACCCCATGCTCTGCTACAAAGTCTCTCCCAATCCTGCTAGTTGGTGGAAAAGGCAGGATCACTTCCCAGGACTGGCTGACAGTCAACTCTGTTCCATTCCTTGGGTGCTCCACTGTTACAGGACGCACCAACCACCACCCTCAGATTCCAGTGGTGTTCCCTGAGGGAAGCCCAGCTTGGAGTGCTGGGTGCTTTAGGATGGTTTGGGGGACTTTTATGGAGCACTTGCCGCTTTTCCCTTCCAGCAGAGGTTCAGGTTTGGTTTGCCAGGCAGGGGAGCTTGGCCCTTGGATGCTGAGTGGCAGCTGATGGAAGAGGCAGTTCCCAGCGCTCAGGCAGTGGAGAGGAGGAGACAGAGAGGAGGAAATCCAGGCTGTGGAGTGCAGCAGAATCCCTTGGCCAGTAGATTTATTGGATTTTTGTGGTGTTTTGGGGTTTCTTTGCACTTAGATTGCTCTGACAGAGACAGCAGAGCCCTGTGCTGGCAGGAGGGGGTGATGCCAAGTGGCTTTGGGATTAGGAATGCCTAGGTCAGGAATACATTACATGGCTCTTACATTTTTTCTCTTCATTTCCTTCCATCCTTTCTCTTTTCTCACGTCCTCCTTTATTCCTTACCTTTTGCTTTCCCATTTCAATGTCTCCTTCATTCCCTTTATCCCTTACATTTTGCTTTCCCATCTCAATCTCCTTCATTCCCTTTATCCTTTACCTTCTGCTTTCCCATCTCAATGTCTTCATTCCCTCCCTTTCCACTCTCCTCCGCTCTCTCCCTCTCCTCCTTCCCTCCTGCTCTCCTCGTCCTCCTCTCCCATGCCATCAGATTGGTTTCTCTGCCTGAGCACCTTGAGTTCAAACGCTGCCAGAGCTGCTTCTCAGCCAACTGCCTCTGGAGCAGCCTCTCTTACCCCTGTGCCACGGAGGCTTCCAGCCGGAAGATCCCGTAAGTCCCACGTGGGAGATGCCCCTGGGCATGGAGCCATGGGGCCACCACTGCTCCCCATGCCATATAATGTGCTAGCCACAGGGGCCACCCCACCTGGGCAGGGGCTCAGGCTCCCAACCCTGTGCTTGGCACATTATAGTCCAAGTGCAGTTGGATTCTGTGGATTTTGGGGAAGGAAGTGCTGTGTGCTTGACTTTGGAGCAAGGTGTGAGCTGTGCTGGGCATGGGACAAGTGGTGGTGGTAGTTTTGTAGCTAACCTTGTCCTGGGCTGAGCCACAGGAGTGGGGACAGCAGGTCAAGGGAGATGATTCTGCCCCTCTGCTCTGCTCTGTGAGACCCACCTGGAATCCTGCACACAGCTCTGGTGCTCTCAGCATCAGGAGGACATGGAGCTGTTGGAGCAAGTCCAGAGGAGGCCACAAAGTTGCATCTCCCCTGTGAGCACAGGCTGAGGGAGTTGGGGCTGTTGAGGCTGGAGGAGAGAAGGTTGTGTGGAGAGCTCAGAGCACCTTCAGGAGCTGAAGGGGCTCCAGGGAAGCTGCAGAGGGATCTGTGTTAGGAGCTGCAGGGACAGGACAAGGGGCAATGGGGAGAAATTGAAAGGAAAAATTTAGATTAGATATTAGGTAGAAGTAGTCTCTGTGAGTGTGGTGAGACCCTGTCCCAGGGTGCCCAGGGAGGCTGTGGCTGCCCCAACCCTGGCAGTGTTCACAGCCAGGTTGGATGAGCCTTGAGCAACCTGCTCTGCTGGGAGGTGTCCCTGCCCAGGGCAGGGGTTGGCACTGCATGATATCTGAGCTCCATTCCAACCCCTAAAATTCTATGATTCTATGAGCTGAGGACTCATCCCTATCATTCAGAATTCAGGCATTGGACTCATCCCTGTCCCTCAGAACTGAGGCTCTGGACTCATCCCTGTGGTGCCACAGCAGTGTGGGAAACGAGAGCAGCCTTGGCCTGGATTCCTTTCTGTGAAAGCAACAAGAACATTTGGGTTCAGAGAGTTTCATGGCAGCTTTAATGCTCTTTTTAGTCATTTTTGAGGCCTTTTTAGCCACATCATGGTCCCTGCTCCCCTGCAAACCTTCTGGAGCCTGCAGACCCCTCTGTTGTCCCACCTGATGTTGCTGTAGACACGAGATTCTAGCAAAAGGAATACTGAATAAGCACAAAGCAACTCTAGAAGGTTCTGGCAGGGTTGTACCCTTGGAAGCAGCACAGTGAGGAGTTCCCTGCAGCCAGACAGGGCCATGGGGTGGGCACAGAGCTCTGCCTGTCCCTGTGGTGGCTGAGACACCTAATTAGAACTCAAACTGCCTTCCCAGAGCTCTTTTTAGTGGAGCTAAACTCTGCCAATTCCCTCCTCCCTGGGTTTCCTTGGCAACTGAGAAGGTTTTTTCTCCTTAAGAGGAGGCACAGGCATTTGGGAAACCAACACCAAAATGAGGGCAGGAGGATGAAAAAGGGGATGAAGCTTGGGAGATTTTATTGCTGCTTTTTTGGGGTGGAAAGAGCATTAGTTTCACATGAGAGTCAGACTCTGCTGTCAGATCAATATTAATGCAGGCTCTGCAGTGTCTCAACCCATTAGAAATTCCCTTTTTTCCCCAGTCAAATCTTGGAGTTTTCACATGGGTTGAACTGAGGAACTTCAGTTCAGTCTGTGGGGTCCTTCAGGAGAGAGAGATCCAGGCAGATGGAGCTCAAGCCATCAATGCAGTCAATAATTAGGACTTCAGTTCGACACTTAATCATTTAATTTGGGCTTTGCCATTAACACTTTCCCTGCTCAAGGACTGGGGAAGTCATCATTTTTGGCTGAATTAACAGAACAGATTTGTGAGCAGCTCCAAGAGATCAGACAAACCCAAAGTTAGGAGGATGTGCCAAAACCTTCCTCTTCTGAAGACACTTTCTGCTGTCAGAAGGATGTTGGTAATACAAACACCACAGATTCCAAACCACCACCAAGAAAATTGCAGGGATGTAGCCAAAACCACCCAAGCCCAAGGAAAAGCAGCAGTCCCAGCCCAGGCAGAGCTGGCCCAGCTGCCAGAAGGGTGGTAAGACCCACCCTGGGCTGCTCTTGTTCTCCAGAGAACCAGTGCAGACAGATGATCTTTTTTTAGCAGATAATAAGGTCAATTTGATAGGAGAAATCAGCTGTAATTTGTGTTAATGTGGTGTGTTAGAAGTCTGCACCACTGGGCTGGGCATGTGGCATGGAGTCATGGAATGGTTTGGGTTGGAAAGGACATTAAAGATCATCTTGTTCCCACGGGCAGGGACACCTCCCACCAGCCCAGGCTGCTCCAACCCCATCCAACCTGGCCTGGAACACTCCCAGGGATGGAGCAGCCACAGCTGCTCTGGGCACCCTGTGCCAGAGCCTCAGCACCTCACAGCCAGGAATACCTCCCCAATCTCCCATCTGTCCCTGCCCTCTGGCAGTGGGAACCATTCCCTGTGTCCTGTCCCTCCATCCCTTGTCCCAAGTCCCTCTCAGCTCTCCTGGAGCCCCTTGAGGCACTGGAAGGGGCTCTGAGCTCTCCCAGGAGCGTTTTCCTCTCCAGGCTGGACATTCCCAGTTCTCCCAGCCTTTCCTCGTAGCAGAGGTGTAAAATTCCTCCAATCATCTTTGTGGCCCTAAAAAATGATGCCTAGAACTGTTATCTGAGTCATTCTTGACCCCAAACTTTCTTCTGTTAGCTCTGGGCTCGAAAAGAACCTTAAACTATGTATTTCAGCACAGGATTAGCCTTGATTTTGATGCTTGTTGCTTTTCCAGCTGTGGAAATCTTGGATTTTACATTCTTCCCTCCGATCCTCCAGCAGCAAAAGCATCTATGGAATATCTCCCTCCCAACATGTGACCAGACTGGCAGGAGAAACCCATTCCCCACTGCAGGAGCTTCCCCATTGCTCAGCTTGGCTGTGTTTTTCTGTCAGGAGGAAGGTTTTCTAGCTCCCCTTGAAAGGAGGAGCTGAGGAAATCAAAGAGGAACCATCTGAACTTAATTAGCAGGATAAATATACTCGTGGTGACATAATCTTTGACCTGCAGCAGACAGGAAATCCAACCCTCGATGATTCCACCAGATGCTCAGCTCAGCCAAGTGTTCAGCAATGAGAAACGAAAGCAGGAGGAGATCATCCACCCTTGCCTTGGCTCGTGGTGTGTGCAGGGAGGGCTCAGAGCTGCCACCAGCCCCTGGGGAGGGTGCGAGGAACACCAGGGATCCTTGGAATCACCTCTGACAGGGAAAGCATCTTCAGCCTTAGCTCCAGAGTTGTCGTCCAAGGGTTCCTGTGCTTAAAATCCTCATTAACTCTTGGCTCTGTTGGCTATGGGAAGGAATTTGCATCTGTTGGAGGGAAGAGGTGTAAGTCTAGGGCAGGATCCTCTCTGTGCTGGAGGGATTGTCCCTGTCCAGGGAATATTGTGTGCCTGGTTCTCACCCTGACCATACACTGCCGTGGGTGGAAGCCCAGTGAGCCAGGGAGGTGTCAGGAGGGTGGATCAGGCTCTGCTTGGTGGTGACAAGCAGTAGGAGAGAAAACAGGAAGAAACTGGTGCCCTTGAAGTTCCACCTGAACATGAGGAAGAACGTTATTGTGTGGTGACCAAGCACTGAACAGATTGCCCGGAGAGACTGTGGATTCTCTTCACTGGAGATATTCCAGAACCATCAGGATGCAATTCTGTGCCATGATTGTTCTCAATTTTACTCCAAGCCCATCCAGCCTGGCCTGGAACACTCCCAGGGATGGAGCAGCCACAGCTGCTCTGGGCAACCTGTGCCAGAGCCTCAGCACCTCACAGCCAGGAATTCCTTCCCAATATCCCACCTGTCCCTGCCCTCTGGCGGGGGGAACCATTCCCTGTGTCCTGTCCCTCCGTCCCTTGTCCCAAGTCCCTCTGCAGCTCTCCTGGAGCTCCTTGAGGCACTGGAAGGGGCTCTGAGCTCTCCCTGGAGCCTTTTCCAGGCCAAACATTCCCAACTCTCCCAGCCTGGCTCCAGGGCAGAGATGTTCCTCTTGATCAGGTGCCTGGAAAGCCACACAAGTAGTGGGAGGTGTAGAGAGAAAAATCCCCCAGGTGGTTGGATCCCAAGCTGAGCTTCCAGGGGAATCTGACCCAGCGTTGGAGCACACTGCACTGTCTTTGCCCCCTGATTCTCTTTCTCTCCACTCCCCAAGCAGCTGGAAATGCTAAATTCTGCCTTAATGCTCATCTTTTACTGGTTTAGGGGCAATTCATCCCATTCTTAGAGCTGACAGAGCTGTCAGATGGTTAAAGGCACTCAGAAACTCAAGGGGTTGATCCACTAGGCACTGAGGGTGTCATAATAAAGACCTAATTAATCTGCTGATCTAAAATCCTAAGACAAATAATGTCTGCAGCCCTTATCGGTTTAAAGCTGAGCTAAGCCATGGTAGAACAATCTCTGGATGACTAGAAATGACTTTCAGATCCTTTTATTGCCTTGTTTTCCATCTCTGGTGAAATGACTGTGTCAAAGTGGCTGCTGTGGTGTGGTTCCATGTGCTCCAGTGCTTCCACCCTTCCCAGCTCAGCCTCCCAGTTCGAGGCTGCTCTGCTCCTCTCTTGTGTCATCTGGGGAATGGCTGAGTCTCCCTGTGTGTGGGCAGGGAGCTGATCCAGGCAGGATGGTGGGACAGCCCTGCTTGGGGCTCCTTAGCATCCCCATTCCCACCAGGAGCAGCCAAAGTGTGCAGGTGCAGAGCTCCCATCCAAGGATCTCCTGGTGGCTTGGGGCCAACAGCCTCATCCTGCCCTGCTCTTCATCCACAGTCCTGTGTCCTCTCAGGGTCTGGGCCCCAGGGTTCAGCTCCTCCACCCACAGTCTTGTGTCCTCCTTGGGATCTGCTCCCCAAAATTCAGCTCCAGAGCTTTTAACTGTTCTCAGCCAAAACTAGGTCATGTTTGCCACAGACCCAAATCCTTCTGCAGTGCCCTGAGCTGATTTGCTCATTCATATTTATGGAGAGGAAGGGGGAAAAAAAGGCATTTGACTGAATTCTGCTTTGAATTTGGGGGTTTCTTTCATCTCAGCACTGCTGGAAAATGAAAGCCAAGGAATTGCTGAAGGCAGAGAGCTTGGAGCTCTCCAGCCTTGCCCTCACATGAGCTCCTCTCATTCCTCTTGGCTTCTACACTTCAAGTGAGGGAATTTGGAGCTATTTCCTTCTTGGCAGAGTGTGAGACAGTGAAATACAATCAAACCAAACAGGTGGGACTTGTTATGGCTTTAGTACTGGTATTTCCCATCATCTGTGCTGGGAGGAAGAGCTGAGGTGGCATCTCATGGGCTGTGCTGGGTGACCAACAGGCAGGTGTGGACTCAAACTTATCTGGAGCTTCATGTGGTGCCACTGTGTGCTGGTGTGGACTGGGTAGAGCTGACTTGCTTCGTTGTGCCTTGGGGTTAAACCACAACACACTGGAAACAACCCAGGCCCTTCTGCTTCATCTTCATGAGTCTTGCCCAATGCCCACCTGAAAACCATCTCCATTCTCACTCAGTGGAAGGATATTTCTCTTTCTTTCCTCTCCCCCTGCTCAAAACAGCCTTGTGCTTGCTGAGAGCTGTTTCTCTTTGCAGGTATAACACCTTGCCCAGCCGAAGAACATTGAAAAACTCCAGATTAGTGAGTAAAAAAGATGATGTTCACGTCTGCATCATGTGTTTAAGAGCCATCATGAACTACCAGGTATTTCCCTTGTTGGATCACTGAACTCTCTGGGTGTTGGGAAGAGGAGGAAAGGTTGGTGGTGAATTTTGAAGGCCAAAAGTTGTCAATTCTTGCTCACTGGGGAAGGAATTGGACATAGTCCTGTGTGTCCATGCAGGTAGATAAGAACCTGTGCATGTTGAGCTCCTGCCTGCAGGGATGTGCACTGACAGACAGCTAATCAGCTCAGAATTAGCCTCAGAATTTAGTGCTGGCACTGGAAACCATGAGATTTGTTTCAGGAGGTGGAAAATCCAAGCTCTGCCTTGCACATGTTTGTGGCAAAGCAATTGGGATAACTGGAAGTCAATCAACTAGACCAAAGCTAATCTTGTTACCCTGAGTTTCTTTTCCCTTCAGCTTCCCCAAGGAGCTGCAGGGACTTGGGATTTTTTGCTGAAACAAAGGAATTGTGTGGGGAACACCTTTAGCAGGAGGTGTTTGTCACCCCAGTGCCTGAGCTCTGCCCCTGGGGTTACCTCCTCCCTGGGAAGGATGCAAACTGCACTCCTGTCCTGAAACCCAACCCAGCATGGCCCAAGGCAGTTCTGGTGTCATTTTGGGAGGACAATAACTGTATGAGGCATTTGGTTTTGGCAGCTGAGCTGCAAATTCTTCTTCAGAGAGTAAATGATGCACCTGACTGGGCATCAAAAGGGGTTTGGAGGGAGGAAAGGATGAGAGGAGGGTGTAGGAGCAGCTCTTGGACCTCGTTTTCTTGGCTGGCATGGCCAAAACAAGTTCTTTCAACACTGTCAGTGGCAGAGAATTGTAGAATCATGGAATGTCCTGAGCTGGAAGTTGTCAGGTACAATGGGGGGATGAAATATTGTGGTGGAATAAACTCAACCAGGTTTTTGGCTTGCAGCAAAGATCTGCTCTCAGATCTGCTCAGAGATATGGGATTTGTTGGACTGATAAATAATCACTGAGGTGTCCAAGCTGAATGAGGATTTTCCCTTCTCTTTCCAGTATGGATTCAACATGGTCATGTCCCATCCCCATGCTGTTAATGAAATTGCACTAAGCCTGAACAACAAGAACCCCAGGTAGGCTGCAATGGCTTTCAGAGGGTTTAAGGAGAAGGTAAGTAAAAAAGGACTTGGGGAAAGGGTTTTCAGGGGCTGTTTGTGCACAAATATGCAGCAAAAATCAGGTTTAGTCCTGAACCAGATTAAGTCTGTGTAGTGGTGGAGGGAGATGAGCAATTGCCACCTAGTTCCGGTGGATTAGGAGCTACCGAGTCTTCAGCTTGAATAAGGGCAGAGAGGAGGTTTGGGTTAGACATTAGGGGGAAATTCTAACCTATGAGGCTCTGGCACAGGGTGCCCAGAGCAGCTGTGGCTGCTCCATCCCTGGGAGTGTTCCAGGCCAGGCTGGATGGGCTTGGAGCATCCTGGGCTGGTGGGAGCTGTCCCTGCCCATGGTAGGGGGTGGACTCGATGGTCTTTAAGGTTTTCTTTGTGTCCTCCAAGCCAAGGCAGTGTGTGATGCTGTGGTTCAGCTGAAATTTGGCTGCTGAGGCTTTTCCAGCCATGTTGCAGTGCAGAGAAATCAGCTCCTAACGAGTAGCTTAACATGGGATTTTCCTGAAGAGAGGGAAAAATCTTCTTTCCAAACTGTTACCTAAGGGTCCTTAGCTTTTAGTTTCTTGGGGAGAGGCTTTGATTTCTTGCTCTGTGTCAGCTCTAATGGTGTCACTGCTGTCAATCCATGTCCTCTCCTCTCCCCGTGGCCCTCAGAGCCACCTGCAGCACAGCTGGGAACCTCTGCATGTCTCAGCAGCCCCAAGGCTGACACACAGGTTGCCAAGGAAAGGGAGAACTGGGGGATGAGAGGACTGAAGAGCACTGGGGGTGTGCACACATGGCCTTGGCTGAGGCTGGGCAGAAATCATGTCCTGGTGGCAAGAGGCACTTCCTTCCTTGCCTTTATTCATCCCTAAGTCAGCAAGCGTAGGAGAAACAGGAAAGATAGGGGAAATTGTTTGTTTTTATCCCTTTTGGTGTCCTGTGCCTGGAAATAAAGTGATTTCTCCAAGTTTTCGGTTTGGAAAGGAATGAATTATTTCAAATAAATTGTGGCTAAAATAATCTGAGGCCAAAACTTGCTGTTAGTGCTGTTCTAAACCTCCTTTCTTTTTGCTTTAGCCCCATGACAGTGCTGAAGGAAGCAAAGGTTTGAGTGCTGAGGGTTGGCTGAGCTGTGCCCGAGGGGAGGGACAGCTCTGGGAGAGCTCATCCCATCCCCAGGGACTGGAGAGCTGATCCCATTCCCACTGTGGGGCTGAGTGGGCAGGAAGGTGGAGGATGACTGTAGGGACTCTGTCTCCTCTGCTTATTCCCAAAGAGATGCCACAGGCACAGCCAGAAGTGTCCTTGCTCCATGCCCATCCCGGGTGTGTGGGCAGAGCTGGAGACCTGGGATTTCTCCTCCTGGACTCTCCCTCCCCTCTCCCACCCCTCCCAGCCCACCCTTGGGTGCACATCCATAGCCAAAGAGCTCTTTGATCCTGTCTGAAACACCTTGGATGTTCTTGTGGCAGGAAAACCAACCTTGATGAGTAAGAATTGAACATGACCCACCTAAAATTTCCTAGGAAAGTGAACATTTGATCTGGTTTCCAAAGGTAACTTTGACACTTTGAGAGCCAAAAGGTATTTCTGGTATTGATCTGGTTTGAGTTGCTGCTTTAGCATGAGACTAATGTCAAATGTGTCCTGCATGGTTTTGCTCTCTGCTCAGAGCTGTTGGCCATGAAGTCTTCTGCTTTCCATGAGCCCTGGGAGGGAACCCTGGGGATTCTTAGGCTTCCACTGAGTTTGCTGCATGTTCTTCTCTCAGTAACCTGTTGTTTTCAACCACATCAGCTGCCCAAACCTCTGATTTCTGAGGGGGACATTGTGTTACTGCAGTGAACCATGTCTGTGTGTGTGTGGATAATACAGATTGTCATGGAGAATCATTCAGATTTGTGTCTGGAAAATATGGATTTGAATCAGAAACACTTCCATTACAAACTGGGCTTGGAGGGAAGAGCTGAGAGGTGGTTGGGGTGTAAATCTGCCTCCTCCAGCTGTGTGCAGTGACTCTGCAGGTGGAGCTGCTGTGATCTGCCCTTGTCAGAGCTCTCCAAGGCTCTTTTGGTCTGAATTGCCACCAGGAGAAGTTGTGATTCTAAATCTTTGCATGTTTTGAGAAGCATTGAAATGGTGGGGGAGGAAACTGCATGATCCTGGGAGAGGCACCTCAGGGTCAGGTGGTGCTCAGTGTTGTGTGTCCTGCAGGTCTATTAGCTTCAAGAGTTAAAATACCTGAGATGAGACTATGGGTGCCACATCCAGCAGGTGGATCAGCAGGTGGTGCTGACTGTCACCTCTCCTCCTCTCCACAGGACAAAGGCTCTTGTCTTGGAGCTCCTGGCAGCTGTTTGCCTCGTGCGAGGAGGACATGAGATCATTCTCTCTGCATTCGATAACTTCAAGGAGGTACTTTATTCTGCTTGCTTGGAATTTGGGGGCCCATGGTTCCCTTACTATTGTTCAAAGCTTTGGCATTCAGCTGAATTCCCTGGAGAAAGGATTTTCCATGAACTGCAGGTTTTCCTTGGAGCTCCAGCAGCAAAGAGCTCCCAATGATGTTTCCATTGGTTTCATGTTGTGACAGAGCTGTAATTCCAACGGGATTAATCCAGACTGGGAATTACTCCCTTTACTCAGTCAAGCTGTGTCCCTGGAGTGATAAAGTCATGGAGATCTTAAGAGCTTAACTCCAGTTCTTCTCTCTCTGGCCCAACCAGGAATGGTGTGTGAGACCTCCCATTTCCAGAGCTGTTTCCACACATCCTTGAGACACAGAACTCCTCAGTTTAACATCAGTAGGGATTTTAGCTGGGAAGGAATGACAGTATCAAATCTGGGATGGAGCACTGGCTGCTGGAACCCGTAGAGGTGTCCCAGTTGGGGCAAACCAGTGACACTCCTAGGTGAGTGCTGAGGTGTAGTACAGCTTTGCATGCAGAGCTTAAAGGGGTTGGAGCACATGTTGTGAAGGTTCAGCACTGGAACAGAGGAACCAAGTCCTGGAAAGCTGCTGCTCTACTTTCTGTTCGATATTGGAGAGACCTTATCAAATTAAAAATGAATTTAGACTTTGCAGCTCCAGAACTGTGAGCCTTGATGAGTCCCAAGGGGATGTGTAAACACTCTGAGTGTGTTTCCTCGCTGCTGCTGCTCTAAGTGGGTTAATGCAGATGATCAACATCTTCAAGTTGTTAATTCTTTTCATGTTTGGTGTTTGGGGAATTCTTTCTGGTGAGGAGACATTGATTTACATCCACTGCAAGGGTTTTGCATGGGGTGGACAGAAAAGTGGATGTTGGAGGTACTGAGCATGATCCAGCGCTAAAGATTGGAGTGACCTCCAGTGTGGATCTGCTGTAGAAACCTCAGGCCAAATCCAGACCTGTCCTGGGTGTGTGCAGAGACGCCTGAGGCCAGAGGTGGTGGGAATGGCCTGGCTGGGAGTGGGAGCTGAGCATGTGTGACCATGAGCTTTGCTTGTGCGAGGGATGGTCAGGACACGGAATGAGACATTCTGCTTCCAGCTGGGAAAGGATTCATAGAATCATAGGATTTTAGGTGTTGGAATGGACCTTACAGCTCATCCTTTGCAGTCCTTCAGTGCAGGCACAGAAGTGGGAGCTGTAGTTTGGTTGTCTCGTGGGTTACCTTGGAGCCTTGGGTGAGCCACTGGGGCTGTCTTTGCTCCTTTGTGGCCTGAAGGGACCATGGAAGCCAATGCAGATGGGATGGCTGTGAGGATCATGAGGGAAGGGCTTTGAATAGGCAAAGCATTGTAAATATGCAGAGCACAAGGTTTTGATTCCAGGATCAGATCCTTCTAGGTTGTTCTTACTCCACTGGAGAAGAATTAGGAGTGATCAGGGAGGGCAGTGAGGGATTTCTGGCAGGTAATGGCTGCAGCCAAGTCCTGTGGGATGAGATGCTCGGTGAGGCTCATTGGACACATCCCAGGAAGGATGTGGAAAGCCCCAGGTGATTTTTTTTACCTCCCTAACATCTTCACTTGAGGTATTGCTTCTTTCATCATCTCTTTCCTCCTGCTGCCATGCCACAATTCCTGTGGAATCCATTCCCTTTGCCTGTGGTCACTGATTTATTCCATTCCTCTTGGGTTTGCTCAGGTGCTGCTGGAAGTGTTGGGTGCTGCAGGTGAAGTGAGTGTGCAAGGAAGGGATTTGCCTCTCTCAGCTCTGCATTTTGCTGCTCTTTTCTGGCTCAATTCTGCATTTAGCTTCCATTCCCTTCCTCAATTCTGCTCTTCTCTGTCTTAGTTCTGCATTAAGCTGCTCCTCTCTGGCTCAATTCTGCATTTAGCTTCTATTTTCCTCCTCAATTCTGCATTTAGCTGCTCTTTTTATCCACTTACGCTGCTTATTTCTTGCTCTGTGCTGCTGCTTTCCATCTTCCTCCTGGGCAGGTTTGCTGTGATGGTTTCAAGTCTTCATGTTTGTGGTGTATTAAAACTCCTTTGAGCTGTGACATGTCAGGTACTCAGGGTTGGATTTCCAGCTCTGCACATGCAATTTAAGTTGCTCTAATCTCAGTAATGTTTGTGTGGCTTCTGTGGCAGAGCTGCCACAGCTTCTCCATGCTCCTCTCATCACACATTGGGTGCATATGTAGGACAGATCAACTCGTTGAACCACATCTCTGCCACTGTCTCCTTGCCATAAAACAGCTTCAAAAAGAAAGCTGAACTCCTCACTCTGTAATAAAATCAGGGAAAACAGGGTGTTTAGGACCAAATTCTGCTCTTCTTTCCATCAGGGTGAACATCAGATGTTTTTCAGGCTCTGAGCTTTGCTCTGAGATGAAGGAGAACAGTGTTGGGTTCTCAGGGGCTGACTGCGCCGGGAAGTTGTAGTTGAACTGAATCAAGTCAAGAGAGACTTGGAATTTAGAAATGAACTTTGTGTGGAGACCTCACAGCAACTTTCCAGTGTCTGCAGGAGCTCCAGGGAAGCTGGAGAGGGACTCTGCATCTGGAATTGCAGTGACAGGACAAGGGGGAATGAGCTCAGACTGATGGAGGGGAAATCTAGGTTAGATATGGGGAAGGAATTGTTACCTGGGAGGGTGTTGGCACAGGTTGTGCAGGGAGGCTGTGGCTGCTCCATCCCTGGAAGTGTTCCAGGCCAGGTTGGATGGGGCTTCCTTTTCCTGGGGTGTTCTGTTGTTCCTTCTCTTTGGAATACTTCCTGGCCAGTTGTTGACCTCTTACTCTGAGCACCTCTTGTTCCCAGCAGCCCTTGTTCCCAGCACCTCTTTCTCCCATCACCTGTTATTCCCAGCAACTCTTATTCCCAGCACCGTATTCCCAGTACATCCCACTGAGGACAAACACATCCTGCCTGGGCTATCCCAGCCTTGACTGGTGAGCTCCCTGCCCCTTTCCCCCTTGCCAGCGGCTCCCTGAGCAGCATTCCCAGCCCTTTGTCCCTGTTTCCATGGCTCCCTGGTTTTAGCCCTGGTGCCTGAGCTCTGAGCTGCAGGAGGAGCAGGATGATGCCAGGGGAGGGAAGGGGAGCAGAGTGAGCAGCAGGAGAGCCCTGAGGAGCTGTGAGGGTCACAGCCCAGACAGAGAGCTCCAGCGAATCCCAATATCCTCAGGGCACTGCTGGAAAATCACTTCTGTCCCTAATGCACACAGAATTCTCTTGCCATTTCCTAGTGCCAACAGCAGAGCTCAATTTTACTGTGGCTGTAGAATCATGGAATCATTAAGGCTGGAAAAGACGTCCAAGATCATCAAGTCCAACCTTCACCCAATACCCAGTTGATATCTGTATCTATATAATCTCTCTATATATGTATTTATCTCTCTCTCTCTCTCTCTCTTGATACCTATCTCAACCAATACCCAGGACACTAAACCATGTCCCCATGCTCCACATCTACTTGGTTTCTGAGTCCTTCCAGGGCTGGTGACTCCACCACTGCCCTGGGCATCCAATTGCAATGCTTAACTACTCTTTCTGGGACGAAATTATTCCTTATATCTGACCTGAACCTCCCCTTGAATTCTGAATTGGAAATGAAACTTTAAATGCAGCAAAATATTGAAGAGGGAAATTTCAGGGAGCAGAGAACTTGTGGACTCCTCATCCCTGGAGGTGTCCAAGGTCAGGTTGGATGGGCTTGGAGCAGCCTGGGCTGGTGGGAGGTGTCCCTGCCCAGGGCAGGGGTGGGATGGGATGAGCTTTAAGGTTGTTCTAAGCCAAACTATTCCATGGTTCTAAACAGCACAGAGATTTAGTTGAACAGAGTTAAAGCTCTGAGTGCACAAAGCTGTTTTCCACCTCTCTTATGGCCTTGCTTCAGTATCGCATCAAGAAAGCAGTTACAAAGCCATTTCATGTGGCTTTTTTTCCCTTCAGATATTAATTTCCTCAGCTTTAGGGTGGCTCTGAGAAGGCCAATTTTGACTCCACTTCACAGCACTCTGAAGTTAAATTTTAAGGAGCACAATCCTAGATCCTTGGGGAGCTTTTCTTTAATCTCCACTTAAACTAAGGAGAATTTTCTTTAATAACAGCTAGATATTGCTGGGAAAAGACTCTACCACTCTCTTTATTCCGTAAGCACAATAGTAGTTTTAAAGCAGATCCAACCTGGGATGTGCAGTGAGACAGAAAAGCAGCCAGAATTAATCCTGGCTCTCTGCAGGGAACACTTCCCAGCCTTGGCTCTCAGCCAGCAGAGCAGTTGTGTTGCTTAGTAGTCCAATATACCCCTGAGTAATTGGATTTTTAAGGTGAGTGAGTGTTTGTGTCTTCTCTGGGTGGGAAATGAGTTAGTGTTCGAAAACAAACCCAGAATTGAGGTGTTTTTCTGAAGATGAACCAGAACTTTGGAGAAACCTTTTGTGTTTTGCTCCAAGACAGGAAGAAATGCCAAAGAAATGAGTTGGAGTTCAGATAATCCAGACGAGTTTGGGGAAGTTCATTGCCTGGTGGCTCTTGCAGCAGCTGAATTTGTCTACATGGTGTGGAGAGGAGAGCTGGGCTAAGGTGGTGGAGAACAGGGATGGGAGAGGAGCCAGGTCTGACTTGCTTTAGCATCACTTTTGTTGACTTCATGGAGTCAGAGTACCGTAGAATGGGTTGGGTTGGAAGGGAACTTGGAGCTTATCTCATCCCACCCCTGCCCTGGGCAGGGACACCTCCCACCAGCCCAGGCTGCTCCAACCCCATCCAACCTGGCCTGGAACACTCCCAGGGATGGAGCAGCCACAGCTGCTCTGGACAACCTGGGCCAGTGCCTCAGCACCTCACAGGGAGGAATTCCTCCCCAATATCCCATCTAACCCTGTCCTCCTTCAGCTTAAGGCCATTCCCCTTGTCCTACCACTAGGACAGTCCTCCAGATGTGGAGGAGATAGATCTGCTCGTGGTGAGGGTTAGTTATGAGCTCCATTCTCCAGCAAAATGAAGTGGTGTCTGGGTAACTGTCTGAGGTGGGAAGAGGGTGGCTGTGCTTCCATCAGCCTGGAATTTCACCTTCTGCCTGACAGTGCAGTGCACATGGAAACATATTCAGTCTTTCCAAATCCCCTTGTGGTTGTGTTTCTAGGTGCCCAGACAGGTTATGGACTCCTCATCCCTGAATTGTTCCAGGCCAGGCTGGATGGGGCTTGGGGCAGCCTGGGCCGGTGGGAGGTGTCCCTGCCCATGGCATGGGTGGGATGTGATGGGATTTAAGGTCCTTCCAGCCCAAACCAGCATGGGATTCTGGAGCATCTTGCAGTGATCCAGCCATGAGAGCCTGAACCTTGTGAGAGTTGTCCTAGTAGATCTTTGCTCTGGGGTGGTGTAGATATGAACTGTGTGACCATTGCCAGGTGGACATGTCTATATTCACCACTCATAGCAGCTCCTTTTGCTTCCTTATAGGATTGTGCTGCAGCTCTGTAACAGATCCATGGTGGATTTAGCCCCCAGAACAAGGACCCTCCATGGGTGGTTCTCCATAAAGCCACATTGTTCTTCTAGAATGACGTGGGCTTAGTGCAGCCTCAGATAGGTTTTCTCACAGCCTGAGCAGAGCCAGAGAGGTTTTATGGGTGTGCTAACCCATTTCATCTTGCTCCTTCCACACACTAATGCTACTCGAGGAGAGCTCAGGCTCTCCTGGGCCCAGCCATGCTGTCAGATCACAGCCCTGGGAGATGGATCCAAACCTAAATGGCAACATATGGCTCTGTGTGGTGGGATTGGATTTCAGCATTCCCCTTGGAGTTTGGCCAATCTTCAGGCTAGAGGCTCCAGCTCCAGTTTCACTCTCTTTAATCTTCCAGGAGAAATGATATCATCCCATGCAAGTCACTTTGCTGCCTCTTCACACACACATGGGCCAGCCCTGACTCATCCAGTGGTAGTGGGAAATATCTGTGAGCAGCCACCAGAAGCCACAGGTTGTTGTTTTCCTCTGTGTCCCAGGGCTGCTCCTATCCAGGGCTCAGCACTGTTCTGCCAGGGCTGTAGCACTTAGGCTTACTCCTGATTTCATTAGTCAGCCCTAAGTGGGTTGTAGTTGTTTGTGTCAGCTCTTCTCATCCCTCTGGAATGGCTTACATTCGATTTCCCAGAAGTCTCTTCCTCTGGCTTGGTTGCTGAGGGATCTCACACTCCATTGCTGTGTTTGCTTCCACAGTCCTAGAGTTTGTTGAAATCAGCTATTTTTTTTCTGATATGGGTGCAAGAGAGGGCCCAGAATGGTTTGGAAGGGCCTTAAAGCTCATCCCATTCCCATGGGCAGGGACACCTCCCACCAGCCCAGGTTGCTCCAGTTTCCTGCAACAGGATAAAACTGGTGTGGGATATAATGTCCTGCACCTAAGGAGGCTGTGAGTGAGGGAAAAAAGATTTCCCAGAGATCATTCCCTCTGGCTTGATCCCAGAGGGGTCTTACCCTCCATTGCTGTGTTTGCTTCCACAGTCCAGGGGTTTGTTTACATCAGCTCTGGTTTTTCTGAGGTGGGTGCAAGAGAGAGCCCAGAATGGTTTGGGTTGGAAGGACCTTAAAGCTTATCTCATCTCATGGGCAGGGACACCTCCCACCAGCCCAGGCTGCTCCAGGCCCCATCCAATCTGGCCTGGAACACTCCCAGGGATGGGAATTGTCCTTTCCAACTTACTTTCTACCTTGTGAGTTTGCTGTGGATTGCTGCAGGTGGTTTCTGTGCTGAGGAGCACAGACCTGAGCCGGAGGAGCCACTGGGAAGTGAAATGATCCAAACAATATCCTGAGACTTGGTTTACCTTAGATCTTATTCCTCCCTCAAGTTGCTGTTGTTTCCTGCCAACCCCCTGTGCTAGGGCTCTGCAGTTCGGGTGCTTGCACTGAAGTGCTTCACTCCTGCTTTAGCCACTGATCATTGTCCCTTTCTCCTCCCTGGAATTTGCTTTTCTGCCTAATTACATGATGTGACAGTGAACAGTCAGTTGTGAGCTGTGAGAGGCTGAGCCTGGTACGACTCTGCCACTTGTGCCAGTGGGGAGTATATGATTGCATTTTTAAGGGGAGAAAGAGCTACAAAGAGTTGTATCATCCTTGTCTATCTGTGTGTAGTAACTGGACCTGACTCTGGGCTTGCAGTGCAGGTATTCATACAGCATTGCTCAGCTGCATTTGTCACCACAAAGGAGATGCTTAGCACGAGGAATCCTGCTTGGGGAGGCTTTGCACGAGCTGTTTTGGGGTGTTTCTCGTCCCCCCTGGCGCCAGCTGTGGTTGTTTTGTAGGTGTGTGGGGAGAAGCAGCGCTTTGAGAAGCTGATGGAGCACTTCAGAAATGAAGACAACAACATAGACTTCATGGTGAGTCTCAGTTATCAGCATCCCCTTTGTTTCTGGAGCCTCCTGTGCCTGCTCCTGCTGGCTCAGGGTTTCCCTCTGAGCCTCAGCCCAAACACCACACCAGGATTTTTCTACTCCACTTCATAATGTGCATTTCGTTTGTAGCTTCCAATTCAGTTTTCCTCAAGAAATGCCTTGTGCCAGGGTGAAGGTAAGAGGGAAATGCCCTTTTAGCCACTGGTGCTACTTCACAGCAGCTTCTGCAGCATCAACCTCCTCCTCTTGTCCCTGTGCCAGCACCCTCGGAGCCCCAGACAGAGACGTGTGGGAGAGACTCTCTCCGGCTGCTCTGCCCTTATCTGCTGGTAAATATAGCAGCAGCTTGCACCACTTTTGGTTCCTCAGTGTGCATCTGCATGATTATTCACCAAACCACTTCCCCTCGGAGCACAGGAGGGAGCAGGGAGAGGAGGAAGCTCTGGCTGGCACACGTGGGCAGCAGCACGTTGGCATCACGAGGTTGTGGCACTGAGGATTAGCTGTTTCTGTGTCTGAGGGCAAAAATACCACTACATCTGCTTGTTTTAAAGCCTGTACGGTGGCTGCTTGGGCCACAAGTGTCAGGAATTGAAGTGTTGTGTTTAATTAGGGTAAAACTCCCCTTGCCCTTCTGCTCCTGCCTTGGGTGTGATGTGGGACCCGCTCTGAGGGGAGAGCAGCGCGTGAGGGTTTCTCTGGCTGCTTTTCTGAGGCCTCTGTGTAGCATCTGGGACACTTCATCCTCTTCCAGCACTGAGCTTTGTGTTAAAGACCTTTTTCTGCCAAGAATGAGGTGTTAGGTGTTGCCTACAAGCTTGGAAGGCTTCGTGGCAGTGGCTTCAGCCTTGGGGGGGAACAGCAGGTGAAAAAGAAGGTGGTGTGAGGCAACAGGATGGCAGATTCCTTGGATTTAGAAAGGCAAAGGCAAACCTGCAGTGATCTCTGCAGTCACACTCATGTTAGCAGCTGCTCTCAGCAGCTCTGACATGTTGTAGTTGGGTTTGTTCCTTGTTCCTGCAGTGCTGTCCCTGGAAGGCCTCAGGATACGCTGAGTGTTCTCAGCTGTGCACCCAGATTGGGCTGGGATTGAACGGGAAGATTTCCCAGTCCTCAAAACCAGCTCACAGTGTTTTTTTCCCTGTGTTCAGAAGGAGAGGAATGATATTTGGGGGGTGGGAGAGGAGCAGAGTGTGGCCTGGGAGGAGCCTGCAGCCACCTGGGGATTTATACGCTGCCATTATAGAATCCTAGGACCATTTAGGTTGGAAAAGTCCTCTCAGACCATCGAGTCCAACCATTCCCAAGGCCACCACTAACCTTGTCCCAAGTGCCACATCCCCGTGGCTGTTAAATCCCTCCAGGGCTGGTGACTTCACCACTGCCCTGGCCAACCCATTCCAGTGCTTGGCCATCCTTTCCATGAAGAAATTGTCCCTAATATCCAACCTAATCCTCCCCTGGAGTGACTTGAGGCCATTTCCTCTCATCCCATCCTCTCTATTTTAGATAGTAACCGATGTATTATAGGGGTCTAAATCTGCATGTGAGTGTGTGTCCATAGAATCCTGGTGAGCTGGGAATATTCAGCATCCATGTGGGCAGCCTGGAAGAAAATTCCCTGCTCTTCTCAGGCCTCAGGTTGAAGATACTATTGAAATATGCTTGAAAAAAGGATTAATAAGAGGTTTTTTTCAGGACTTGCCCAAATACTAATGGAATCTGCATCTTTGGGATGCTTCTACCAGTCATGGACTTGACTGTAGGACAATCCTGAAGCTGGAAAAGAGATTTCTTAGCTGTGTATGTAAAGGATCTGGGAAAGGAAATGAGAATTTGGCCCCAACATTGCAAAAGTCAAAGCCAGTGTCACAGAAATGCTTTTGGAATGGGGGAGTTTGGCTCTGTGGGGAATGCACAGGACAGCAGAGATCAGCTGGAGGAGGCTGGGAGCAGGACTGGGAGGAACCAGAGTTCACCACAGGAGCTGGAAAGGGTCCTGGGAAGACTTGGAACCTCAAGTTAGGTTTCTAGCTGAACAGATCAGAACCTGAATTTAGGTTTCCAGGTGCATGGATTGGGTTGTTCATGTAGGAGATGAGTGCACACCAAGAGGTGGGCATGATACATCCCAGGAGCTCCTGGATGAGTCGTTAGACCATCTGGAACCAGAGTTCACCACAGGAGCTGGAAAGGGTCCTGGGAAGACTTGGAACCTCAAGTTAGGTTTCTAGCTGAACAGATCAGAACCTGAATTTAGGTTTCCAGGTGCATGGATTGGGTTGTTCATGTAGGAGATGAGTGCACACCAAGAGGTGGGCATGATACATCCCAGGAGCTCCTGGATGAGTCGTTAGACCATCTTCCATTCCATACAGTATACATCCCAGATGCTCCTGGATGAGTCGTTAGACCATCTTCCATCCTCTTCTCCTTGGGCTTATCCCTTTTACCAGTCCCACACCTTTGCATCATTGCAGTCATGTTGGAACCAGAGTGGTTAGAGCTGGTCAGGGTCTACCAGGGAAGATGTAGGTGAGAGGTTTGGACTGGCCTTGGAAGTGTCCCTGTGGTCCCAGTTCCTCTACAGCTGGGGCACTTTGGCTGGGAAGGCTTTGATGGCATCTCAGCAGCTTATGGGAGCTCCAGCTAGAAGGAGCAGCTTGGGGCACCCCAACCAGACCTGGAGTCACAGGCCACAACACAGCAAGTCCTGCCTGGGAGTCATCCTCTGGGCCTGGAGCAGGTCACAGGCAACTGGCCAAGTTCCAGTGGTGACTGGTGATCCAGAAAGTGCCTTCCTCTCTTCATTCCCAGAGCTGTGGTGTCTCCTGGAGGCTTTTCCTGGGGGTAAAATCAGTTGTTTCTATATTTACCTTCTCAGGTTCCTTCTAGACATCTCAGTAGGTGCCAGGAAGTATCTCACTGGGTGTTGGGAAGCTGATATTATCCCTGTTGCAGGATGGGGTTATATCCTTGAGAATCCCAGCAAGGAGGAGGCAAACTCTCTTGGAGCAGCTCAGAGGGTGACAGAGGATCAACTGTGAGCTGAAAGAGTTCTGGGGTACCTTGGAAGAGCTCTGGGGGTCCCTGAGCAGAGCAGGCTGTGGCTGTGCCTAAATTCAAGTGAAGGACAAGCCTTTTTGGGGTTTGCATCCCAATTCCTACCACTCCACGGGAGGTTTCCTCACGTCTCATAGCACTGGAGAGCCTTTGTCTTCCCTTGGCTGTGCTGGGATGTGTGTAGATGCCAACTCCTATGATCTGGTCCTTGTTCAAAGCAAACCACAGCTTGGGCAAGCAACAAAGCTCCTTTTGTGCAAGTCTTGTTGCCTTGGCTGAGGGTTCCAGTCCCAAAATTGATCTCACTTGTTTCAGAAACAGCATTGTTTTCTCTAGAGCTTGGGTGATGTCTGCTCTGAGCTGGCACGGGGAGTGTTCTGCTCACCTTCCAGGAAGGTGGACCCTGCAGACATGACTTAATCCTGGAATGCACGTCTCCATCACAGCAGACAGACCCTCTGCGAGCCCAAATCCAGCACTGGCTTGAACAGAAACCACTCCAGAACATCAGCTCATGGTTTCCTCTCCTAGCACCCACAAGGGAATGTGACCGTGGCCATGTCCCACCCTGTGCTCTCCCCTGCTGACCTGTGTGTTCTCCTTGCAGGTGGCCTGCATGCAGTTCATCAACATTGTGGTGCACTCTGTGGAGGACATGAACTTCAGGGTCCACCTGCAGTATGAATTTACAAAGCTGGGCCTGGATGAGTACTTGGATGTGAGTTTGACTTGGGTCATCATCTCCAGGCACTGAGGGTCTGCTCCCACCCACACCCTCAGCAGGTCCACACCTCATCCCTCAGCTGCACCACTGCCCAAACAACCCTTAAACCTCCTCAGACCTCCTCATCGAGAGCTTTTGGAGCAACAGAGAAGGGTAGTCCCATGGTCTGGGCTTGAACCACCATGCCCTGGCTGCTGGAGGGTGATGTGGCCAGGAGCCACTTCTGCAGAAGAGAAATGAGCTGCAGCTTTCCACAATTACAGCCTGGCACCTAAATTTGTAGCTTTGTCTGATGACAAAGGGAGGATGAACCACAGTTATCCTTGCCCTGCCACGTCCCTGAGTGCAGCTATGGACTGCAGGCCTCATGTTGGCCCCAGTTCAGGAGCTTCTAGGGCTCCAGGGGTGGAAAAACCCTCCCTTGGATGTTCTCTGCCAGGCAGATGTTCTCTGGTGTCCCTTGGGGAACGCTGCCCTTCAGAAGGAAGCAGCTTTTGTTTGCCCTTAGCTATGATTCATAGAATCCCAGACTGGTTTGGATTGGGAGGGACCTTAAAGCTCCTCTTGTCCCTATCCCATGGGCAGGGACACCTCCCACCAGCCCAGGCTGCTCCAACCCCATCCAACCTGGCCTGGAACACTCCCAGGGTTGGAGCAGCCACAGCTGCTCTGGGAAGTATTTTCCTCCCTGTCCCTGCCCTTGGGAGCAAACCCAGGGAAACAGAGCTCATGTTGGCAAGGGAGGGACTTGTCCCTGCTGATTTCTGCTCAGCTGTCACCAGGAGAGAGGAGGTTTGGGGTCTGCCAGGTGTATTTGCCCACAGCAGCACTGGGCACAGGTGTGTTTGGGGTGTGGGGGTAGCACAGGCTCTGCAGTCCATGGGGACCAGGCAGAGCTGGTCCATGAGAAGTGTGGAGGAAATCATGGCACCCTAGACTGGCTTGGGTTGAAAGAGACCTTAAAGATTATCTCCATCGACCCCCTGCCGTGGGCAGGAAAGCTGGTGACAGAAGAGAAGACACCACTTGGCTTAGATTAGAAAGCTCTGGATGTTTGGTCTTGAAAAGTGACTCACGTGACCCCAACTAACACTGAAAGCAAAGAGTTCTCCAGGTGTTGGAGGTGTCCTGAGCCCTCCCTGCTCTCCCCACCCTGTGCCACCTTTGTGTCCTTGTCCTTGCAGAAGCTGAAGCACACAGAGAGTGACAAGCTGCAGGTGCAGATTCAGGCCTACCTGGACAACGTGTTTGACGTGGGAGCTTTGCTGGAGGATGCTGAGACCAAGAATGCAGCGCTGGAAAGAGTTGAAGAACTGGAAGAAAACATTTCCCATGTTAGTAGCTCACATTGTCACCTTGGTCTGAGCCCATGTGGGGAGGTGGGAGCACAGCACAGCCACAGCCTTTGGGGTGATGTTCACTTGGAAACAGCCCTGGGATTGCTGTGGCTCTGGCTTGGGGGATAATCAGGTGGTGGTTGTGGCTTCAAGTGGAGTCACTTGGCACGTGGAGTTAACTTAGGAGCTGGGAAAGCTGGTTTAGATAAGAGACTGACAATTCCTCAGGAGCTAAAGAGAGCAGAGAACCATCCTGGCTGTGCTCTCCAACACATTGCAGGGCTCAGGAGGGAAGAACAGCACTGAAGATACTCAGAGTTTGCTCAGTTCAATGTCTGCTCACACTTTGCTGCCCCAAACCTTGGTGGCAGTTCCTGGCTGAGCAGTGTTTGCCCCTCTGAGGTGTCATGGAATCATAGAATTGTGGGATACTTTGTGTTGGAAGGACCTTAAAGCTCATCTCATTCCATGAGCAGGGGCGCCTCCCCCCAGCCCAGGGTGCGCCAACCCCATCCAACCTGACCTGGAACACTCCCAGGGATGGAGCAGCCACAGCTGCTCTGGGCACCCTGTGCCAGAGCCTCAGCACCTCACAGGGAGGAATCACAGAGGTTTTATCTAAAAAACACAATAAAATCACAAAGGTTTTATCTAAAAAACACAATAAAATGACATTAAAATGAAAATACATCAAAAGACAAAGGAAGCAAAAAGACAATAAACTGATTCATTCCTGATCAACTTAGCCTCATTAGAGAGGGATATTTGTGGCTTCCACCACTTGAGCTGTCTTGGTTCTGCCCCAGTGCTGCTGTGGTGGTCGTGGGGTTTGGAGGTCACATCAGACTTGCTGTGTATGAAAATCATTGGCTTTTAAGTGCTTTTTTGAGGAGTTGGGTTTCTTACCTGCACAGGTCATAGCTCTGGTTCAGCCAGGTATGTCCTGGTCATGGCTGAAGAGTGAACTTCATCAGAGGAACCTTCAGTGCCTCCATCTCCTGCAGGAACCTGTTCCCTTTCCAAAAACAGACCTCAGGGTTGTTGGATATCTCTAACTGACCATGTCCCACTGCTCCCACAGTTCCCCTGATGTTTGGGTTGATAAAACTTCTATTTTCCACTTTTTTAATCTGTTTCTCTTGGCTAGTTATCTGAAAAGCTCCAAGATACAGAGAACGAAGCCATGGCCAAGATTGTAGAACTGGAAAAGCAGCTCATGCAAAGGAACAAAGAACTGGATGTGATCAGGGTGAGTGGGATGGGGATGGGCTGGGCAATGGATCTGAGGCAGGTGACTTCTGTTCACTTCCAAGTTTGAACCTGGGACACATCTCAAAGAGAATTACTTGTGTGTGCACTCGAGATGGACATGAAACTCCTCGACTGTGCCTTAAATCAGTGAGGGAGACAGGGACATCCTGTCCCCCAGGGCTGTAGCACTTCCGTTTGGGGTTCTGCACATGTGGAGGTCCCAAAGGGTGGAGGGTCCTGGGTTTCCTTGGGAGGGGCTGCCCTGGGGACATACAGGCACAGTCTCCTCTCTAGGTCAGGAGCTCTGTTCCTCCTCCCCTTTATGAGCCAATGGCTGCTCATAGGCAGAGCAACCCACAAGGTGTCAGGCAGTTTGCTGAAGTCAGAAACACGGGAATCATGGAATGGTTTAGATTGGAAAAGCACTCCAAGACCATTGAGTCCAGCCATTTCTCCAGGAGCTGCAGAGAGCAGAAGGTTCCCCTGAGCCTCCTTTTCTCCAGGCTGAGCCCCATCAGCCTCTCCTGGTGCTCCAGCCCCTTCCCAGCTCTATTCTCTTCCCTAGACAGTGGCCCTCAGCATCCTTCATGTCACAAGGGGCCAAAATGTAGCCTAAGAAATGAGAGACATCACAGAGGAGTGATGAGGAGAAGATGCTGATGAACCCCCAGGTGTTGGTTGCCCATGGGTGAGGTTCTCCCAGGACTCTGCTCACAGCTTTGCTGGGACCCTGGGAGAACACACAGTGCAGACAGCATGGTTTGATCAGAGCTCAGTGTCAGTGGCCACCCAGGGTCAGCCTGTCCTGATCTTGGAGTTGGAATCCTAAGTGCGAATTCCCTGTTTCTGTGTCACTGCAGGAAATCTACAAAGATGCAAACAGCCAAGTTAACACCTTGAGGAAGATGGTGAAGGAGAAGGAAGAAGCCATTCAGCGCCAGTCCACACTGGAGAAGAAGATCCATGAGCTGGAGAAGCAGGGAACCATTAAGATCCAGAAGAAAGGGGATGGGGACATCTCCATCCTGCCTGTGGCTCTGACCTCAGGGATGGTGCCAGCAGGGGCAGAGCTTGGGACATGTGTCACATCAGTTGCTGGAGCTGCATCCTCAGTGCCATTGCCACCACCTCCACCACCGTTACCTGCCTTGGCAGCCACACCTGAGGCAGGTAAGGAGCTGTGTGTGCACTCTCTGGGTGGCTCCTATGGTTGTGTGATCCATTGCTGGGCCCTTCAGCTGATGGAAAAGTTGGTACCTCCTTCCATTAGGCACCTCCTTCCATCTCCTCCTTAACCCACTGAAGGACTGCTGAAGGGTCCGACCAGTGCTTGAGTAGGGTGGAGAGGAGATGTTGAGGAGGGGATAAAGTGATGTTGTGACTTCTTCTGCACCTCCTTGTGATGTTTCAGTCCATGCTGATGGGAATGCCTTGTTATCCTTGGGTCCCACAGTGCAGAACGGCCCTGTGTCGATGCCGATGCCTCCACCACCACCACCTCCTCCACCACCTCCTCCACCACCTCCACCTCCTCCTCTGCCAGGTCCAGCTCTGGAGACAACTCCTGCAGCTCCACTGCCTCCACCACCCCCACCCTCAGCACCTCCTCTGCCTGGGACAGCCTCTCCCACCGTGGTCTTCAACTCAGGGCTTGCAGGTAAAGCTCCTACATGTCTGCCAGGTGTGCTGGGGACAGAGGTGAGGGCAGAGCAAGGAGGGGACACATCAGTGCTTAGTCAGAGAAATCCCATTATCCCTGTCTGGTGTTAGACCGAGGAGTTTACAGAAGAAAAGAGCACCTGAGGTTGCCCAAAGAACCTGTGGCTGCTCCATCCCTGGAGGTATTCAAGGCCAGGTTGAAGAAGAGAAGCTCCAGGGAGACCTTAGAGCCCCTTCCAGTGCCTAAAGGAGCTCCAGGAGAGCTGCAGAGGGACTTGGGACAAGGGATGGAGGGACATTCCCACTGCCAGAGGGCAGGGACAGGTGGGAGATTGGGAAGGAATTCCTGGCTGTGAGGTGCTGAGGCTCTGGCACAGGTTGCCCAGAGCAGCTGTGGCTGCTCCATCCCTGGGAGTGTCCCAGGCCAGGTTGGATGGGGTTGGAGCAGCCTGGGCTGGTGGGAGGTGTCCCTGCCCATGGAACGGGATGAGCTTTAAGGTCCTTCCAACCCAAACCAGTCTGGGGTTCCATGATTTATCATCCTGATGGATTTGGTTTGGTCTGGCAGAGTTGGATCCTCCAGTGAAGCAAAACTCATGCCAAAAGTAGCTTTTAAACGTGGTGATTTTTGGCTTTCAGCAAGCAAAGTTTGGGCTTGAAAGAAACACAAAGCTCCAGGAGTTTGATTACTTGTAAGGAGAAATATCTGTGCAAAAAGAATGGGAAACTTTGGGAATTTTGGGGAAGGAAGCACAATTTATAGACCTTTAATCATGTTTTTAGGCAATTTGTGGCACGTGCTAAGTGTCTCAGGCAGTGAGTGAACATTGACTGCTGTCACTTTCCTCCCCAGAAATCTCGGGAGCTCTTAGAGTCCCAAACCAGAGACCGAGCAGCTCTAATTAGAGCTTTGTTACTTAAAAAGTGGCTGATTAAGTATTGCAGCCTTCAGATTTCTCTCTGAGGGCAAAACCCCATGCTGGAACTAGAAGGTCCCAGGGCATATTGTAGGACAGTAAAGCACAAGAGGCAGAGCTGAGGGCAGGGGGGGCTGGATGTGGCCATGGGGGTGCTTGGGAGGCTGCTGGGGACACTGGAAGTGCCACCAGGTACCTTATCCTGACATCCCTGGGGGCTGATGTGGGATGGGAGCAGTGAGGGACCAAACCCAGCTCCTGTCCCAGGAACCAGGTGGGCTGAGATCCTGTTCCTCACTGGGTTAGGAGAGGGAAAAGGAGTGGAATTGCCTTTTGTGGCTGCAACAGCTGCACAGGAATGAACATTCCTAGTGCAGGAACCCTCTGGAGCTGAGGGGAATCGTGGAAATAACAACTATTGCTTTTCTGACCATTACTAACATGTTTTTCTCTGTTCTTTCTGCCTCCTGCTCAGATGGGCCCATCAAGCTCTTCTGTAGGTTGCTTCCTGCTAAGTATTTCCTCTCCTTGCCTTTCCCTCTGTGCTGTGCCCCTGTGTGTGTGTTGGGACTCGGGGCAGAGCTGGGCAGAGCCAGCAGCTCTGGGGGTGCTCAGCCCCCGGGGTTGGGCACTCAGGGCTCTGGGATGAAGGAGGAAGGGAAAGATGAGGACAGTTTGATTAGCTCCATGAGCAAGTGGAGGAATTAGCTTCCTTCCCTGGCCTGGAATAACCCAGGAGCAGTTGCTAATGTATTCTAATGTATGCACGAGCGGAAAATGCTCTTTTTCCATGGCTCTTCAAAGCTGTTTCCTTTTTATTTTCGGGTTTATTTTAAGCAACCACATTAATTAAGCAGAGAGGAAAACTGCTCAGCGTAGATCAGCACAAGTTGGTCACGTGTTCCTGCCTTGCACTTGGAGCAGTTTGGTTCTCCAGACACACAGTGGAATGTTGTGTCTGATGTTCCCTGGTAGGCACTGATGGCTCTTTGCTTCCAGCACTGGAGAGGAAGGATCAGGGTTGTTGGGCCATGTTTGCAGCTTCCAAGGCACTTTGTATCCTAAGGAATTCAGAAGCAGAAGGTTAATTGATCCCTTTGGTGAACATGCTGATCTTGGAGCAAGGAACAACTTCAAGGGACAAAGGAATGAGAACTGAATTATAGAAACTATTCATGTACTTATGAGACTTTAGGAACAGGAATAGGAACAGGGATAGAGACAGGAATGGAATAGGAATAACAGTTGCACTTGGTGATCTTAAAGGTCTCTTCCAACCTTGATGGTTCTATGGTGCTATGAACAGGAATGGAACAGGAACAGGAATAGGCACAGGAATAGGAGGCTTTGGTTTCCCTGCACCAGGAGAGGGACTCTGTGAGGAGCTGCAGGGACAGCAAGGAGCAGTGGGGGAAATTGAAAGGAGATATTTAGGTTAGATCTTAGGCAGACGTTTTCCCTGTTCTGGTGGTGAGACCCTGGCCCAGGGTGCCCAGGGAGGCTGTGGCTGCCCCAACCCTGGCAGTGTTCACAGCCAGGTTGGATGAGCCTTGAGCAACCTGCTCTGCTGGGAGGTGTCCCTGCCCAGGGCAGGGGTTGGGGCTGGGTGAGCTCTAAGCTCCATCCCAATCCCATAACATTCTATGATTCTGCAGCAGTTGGGGATTTGTCATTGCCTCTCCTGTGTCTTTAGCTGTGAAGATCAAGAAGCCAATCAAGACCAAGTTCAGGATGCCTGTGTTCAACTGGGTCGCCCTCAAACCCAACCAGATCAACGGCACAGTCTTCAATGAGATCGATGACGAGAGGATCCTGGAGGTATCAGTTGGATGGGTCTTGGAGCAACCTGGGCTAGTGGAAGGTGTCCCTGGAGGAATGGAGCCCTGGGGGTGTTCAGCCTGGAGAGGAGAAGCTCCAGGGAGACCTCAGAGCCCCTTCCAGTGCCTCAAGGGGCTCCAGGAGAGCTGAGAGGGACTTGGGACAAGGGATGGAGGGACAGGACACAGGGAATGGTTCCCACTGCCAGAGGGCAGGGACAGATGGGAGACTGGGAAGGAATTCCTGGCTGTGAGGTGCTGAGGCACTGGAATGGATTTCCCAGAGTAGCTGTGACTTCCCCATCCCTGGAAGTGTCCAGAACCATGTTGAATCCACCTGGGCTGGTGGAAGTTGTCCCTGCCCATGGCAGGAGGTGGGATGAGATGACCTTTAAGGTCTTCCATCCCAAACCATTCCATGACTCCATGATACTCTGCTGCAGTCTCAGCCTGCACAAGGCTGTTCCAGCAGTTGTGCCACAGGTCTAGGCAGAGGGTTCAGTGTTCGCTGAGGCAGAAATCACTTTCTTTCCTTTTCAGGACCTAAATGTGGACGAATTTGAGGAAATCTTCAAAACAAAAGCCCAAGGCCCAGCCATTGATCTGACCTCAAGCAAGCAGAAGATCCCTCAGAAAGGCTCCAACAAGGTCACCTTGCTGGATGCCAACAGGGCCAAGAACCTGGCCATCACCCTGAGGAAGGCTGGGAAGACAGCAGATGAGATCTGCAAAGCCATCCATGTGTAAGTCACCACCGGCCAGCAAGGAAACCCTGTCTGGGGTTTGCTGGGAGTTCTTCCAAGTGGAGTTGGAATTGGCAAAAGCAAACTTGCTTTTGCACCTGGACTTGTTGTGGATTCCTAGAAATCAGATTGGCTTGAACTGAAAGAAATCTCTAGAAGGTTTGTGTTGCTGAGCCATTGCTGAGGCTTAGCATATTCACACTTCTTGTGTGAATGTGCTAATTTCTTGTGTGAATGCAGCTAATTTGTCCACCTAGTTTGGCAGGTTGGAGCTCTTGTTTCCACACCATTTTCTGCTCCATGAGCACCCAAAAGCCAGAGAATCTGGAGGAGGCAACTGGTTTGGTTTGCTCCATAACTGCTGTGTGTTATCCCCTTAGGTTTGACCTGAAGACGTTGCCAGTGGACTTTGTGGAGTGCCTGATGAGGTTCCTGCCCACGGAGAACGAGGTGAAGGTGCTGCGGCTGTACGAGCGGGAGAGGAAACCCATCGAGAACCTGTCGGACGAGGATCGCTTCATGATGCAGTTCAGCAAGATCGAGAGGCTCATGCAGAAGATGACCATCATGGCCTTCATTGGCAACTTTGCTGAGAGCATCCAGATGCTGACCCCTGTGAGTGAGAGCTGTGGAGTGCCCTGAGTTGGAAAGGATCCCACAAGGATATCTAGTCCAACTCCCACCCAGGACACCCCAACACTGCACCCTGAGCCTGAGAGCATTGGCCAAACACTCCCTGAGCTCTGTCAGCCTTGGGGCTGTGACACTGCCCTGGGAACTGTTCAGTGCCCAAACACCTCTGGGGGAAGAACCTTGTCCTGATATCCAACCTGACCCTGTTCAGTGCACAAACACCCTTGAAGAAACACTGAGAAACACACAACTCGTGTGCTAGTGCCTCAGCCAGGAATTCCTTCCCAATCTCCCATCTGTCCCTGCCCTCTGGCAGTGGGAACCATTCCCTGTGTCCTGTCCCTCCATCCCTTGTCCCAAGTCCCTCTCAGCTCTCCTGGAGCCCCTTGAGGCACTGGAAGGGGCTCTGAGGTCTCCCTGGAGCTTCTCCTCTCCAGGCTGAAGCTCTCCCAGCCTGGCTCCAGGGCAGAGGGACCTCCATGCCCAGCCCCATGGTGTGGATGAGAATGTGAGTGTTTAGGTGTAAACTTTACTCCTGGTTGGATGTGCATTAACTGAAGCTCTTCCTGTGCTTCCCTGCAGCAACTTCACGCCATAATCGCTGCCTCTGTCTCCATAAAGTCATCCCAGAAACTTAAGAAGATACTGGAGGTAGGTGTGACACTACCTCTCCTTCCAGAAGGTTCTAAAGCTCCATGCACTTGTCCTGAACATTCACACTCTGCTCTCTTCCATCCTGACAGATCATCTTGGCTCTTGGCAACTACATGAACAGCAGTAAGCGAGGAGCTGTGTATGGCTTCAAGCTGCAGAGTTTAGACCTGGTGAGAAGGGCAGAGATGTGCTGTGGGGACCAGCTGAGAGAGTTGTAGAGTCATTTAGGTTGGAAGATCCCTCTCAGACCCCTGAGTCCAACCGTTCCCAAGGCCACCAC
>NW_008653235.1:52040-70251 GCF_000695815.1 Acanthisitta chloris
CCCTTCCCTGCTCCAGCCCTTCAGTGTCCTTCTTGTGAGAGCCCAGAAGTGTCCCCAGGTGCCTCAGCAGTGCCATTGTCCTTCTTGGCCACCTGGGCACACCTGGGCTCATGTTCAGCCGTGGTTATTCAGCACTCCCAGGTTGTTTTCCTGGCAGTTTCCATCTCCTCTGTCCCCAGCCTGGAGCACTCTAGGAGCTGTGGTGACCCACGGGCAGTGTTCAGTGTCCTTCTTGTGAGAGCCCAGAAGTGTCCCCAGGTGCCTCAGCAGTGCCATTGTCCTTCTTGGCCACCTGGGCACACCTGGGCTCATGTTCAGCCGTGGTTATTCAGCACTCCCAGGTTGTTTTCCTGGCAGTTTCCATCTCCTCTGTCCCCAGCCTGGAGCACTCTAGGAGCTGTGGTGACCCACGGGCAGTGGTGCACAGGGGAAGTGTCTCCTGGGGGACTTGGTTGGTGCTTCCCAGCGTGGAAACACATGATGGGGAAGCATCACTGAGCCCCTTTACTTGGATCCTGCTGTGACCCCACAGAGCATCTCTTTGCCTCTGCACAGCTCCTGGAGACGAAGTCAACGGACAGGAAGCAAACCCTGCTGCACTACATCTCCAACGTGGTCAAGGAGAAGTACCAGCACGTGTCCCTCTTCTACAACGAGCTGCACTATGTGGAGAAGGCTGCTGCAGGTACATGTCACCCATCACCCTGCAGCCTCCTCCACCCTCCTCATCCTCTTCACCCTCCTTCATCTTCCTTATCTTCCTTCACCCTCTATTCTCTGTCACTTTCCTCACCCTGCATCCTCCTCCATCTTCCTCATCCCCCTTCACCCCCTCACCCTGCATCCTCCTTCACCTTTCTCACTCTCCTTCACCCTCCTCCATCCTCCCTCACCTCCCACGGTGGTGCTTCCCTCTCCAGCTGTCACACACCACTTCTCTGGGCTCGGCCTGGTCCAGCTGTGGGACCAGGGCCTGGCCCAGCAGGAGCTGTGCAGCTCTGGTGTTTCCCCCCCAGTGTCCCTGGAGAACGTCCTGCTGGACGTGAAGGAGCTGCAGAGGGGCCTGGACCTGACGAAGCGCGAGTACACCATGCACGACCACAACACCATGCTCAAGGACTTCATCCAGAACAACGAGGGCAAGCTGAAGAAGCTGCAGGATGATGCTAGGATAGCCCAGGTGTGTCCTCACTGCAGGGTGTGAGCAGAGGGGCTGGGGTAGTGGGGCTGTGCAGGCCAGTAAGGCTGTGCTTCTTGCAGGATGCCTTTGATGATGCTGTGAAGTACTTTGGGGAGAATCCCAAGACAACACCTCCCTCAGTCTTTTTCCCTGTGTTTGTCCGGTTTGTGAAGGCCTACAAGGTAAACATCCTGCTCCCTCTCAGCCTTCTCCACCTCCTCCTGTTCTTTTTCTACTCCTCTTCTTCTCCTCTTTCTCCTCCTCCTCCTTTTCCCCTCCTTCTCCTTCTCTCCTTCCTCTCCTCTCCTTCTCTCCTTCTCCTTCTTCTCCTTCTCTTCCTCCTCTCCTCTTTCTCCTCTTCCTCCTCTTCCTCCTCTTCTACTCCTCCTCCTCCTCTTTTTCCTCCTCTTTTTCCTCTTTCTCCCTCTTTTTCCTCCTCCTTTTTCCTCCTCCTTTTTCCTCCTCCTTTTTCCTCCTCCTTTTTCCTCCTCCTTTTTCCTCCTCCTTTTTCCTCCTCCTTTTTCCTCCTCCTTTTTCCTCCTCCTTTTTCCTCCTCCTCCTTCTCCTCCACCTTCTTCTTCTCCTCCTCCTCTCTCTTCTCCTTCTCCTCCTCCTCTCTCTTCTCCTCTTCCTCCTTTTCCTTCTCTTTCTCCTCTTCTTTCTCCTCCACCTGCTCCTTCTTTCTCCTCTCTTCACCTCCTCTCTTCATCTCCTCTCCCTTCCTCTCATCCCCATACCCTTCCCTCTCCCTTCCCTGGAAATTCCCATGATGGCACGTGCCACCTCTGCTCCCTGGAGTACTTAGGGCCTTGTGTCCCCTGGAAGCTCTAACCCATGTTTCTGTCACCATCAGCAAGCAGAAGAAGAGAATGAGTTGAGAAAAAAGCAGGAACAGGCCTTAATGGAAAAACTGATGGAGCAAGAAGCACTGATGGAGCAGCAGGACCAAAAGGTATGGCACAGATAGACCTTTCAGGTGGGATCACCTTCCTGACGGCTCAGACTCCTCAGCTCTGGCGCAGGAGTTTAGTTGTCCAGCTTGCAGTGGCCTGGAAGTAGTCTCTGGAAGTTTTCTCCTTATCTGGAGAGAACTGGAATCAGCTGGAAGAGTTGTGTGTAGTGCCTTGGAAGTCTGAAAAATGAAGGAAGGCTACGTGGATGGAAAGTTGTGTCGTCCACACTGCCATGAGCTAAACTCTGTCCTCCTCTGGCCTCTCCATGGGACATCAGCTATGGCACATGGGGTGGAAAACCGGGTGGAAAACTGTCAGTTCCTGTGTGCTGGTGGGATGAAATGGTGTGTCAGGGTCAGGAGGGAGCAGGAGGGTCAGTCCTCACCAATCCTGCCTCTGCTTCCAGTCTCCTTCCCACAAAACCAAGCGGCAGCAGCAGGAGCTGATCGCGGAGCTGCGGCGGCGACAGGTCAAGGACAACCGACACGTGTACGAGGGCAAGGATGGAGCTATTGAGGACATCATCACAGGTAACCACAGCCCCTGTGTGTGTCATCCCACAGGGACCCCACTCAGGAGAGCTCTGTGGATCTGCTGAGTAGCTGCTCCAAGTGCTTCAGGTCCTTCCTGAACCTGGAGCAGAGCGGAGGGTGTTGGCTGGTGAGATGTTGTGAAGCACAGCTAGAATCTTCTGCCTGGGGACTTAGTCCTGCTCTTCCAGATTGTGGGGATGTTCTCTGGGCTCTGGAGCCTCCAGAGGGGCTGTGCATGCCATGGAGATGTTTGCCAGACCCCTTTTTTCTCCCCACAAATGGAAGACAAAGGTTGAGAACATGATTAAGAGCATGATGAAGAGCCTCCAGTTCTCTTCATGTGAACTAACAGTGGTTGCACAGTGGCAGCAAATCAATGCAGCCTCAATGACTGATGACCCCAAACTGCTCCTGGTTTCCCTGGGCAGAGCCTGGGCTGGAGGGATGGGACCCAGCCAAGCACAGTCATGTCTTGGTAGATATTTACCTTCTAACCTGCTTTTTGTCCAGGAATCAAAGAATTTTTCAGCTCTGGTTGCAGGACTTGGGGTTTGCTGCATGTTCTTCACCTGTGAGGTGGAAGGAACATGGTTTAACACTTCAGTAACTCTACAGTCATGTGTTTCCTTGCGCAGAAGCTCCATAAAAGGTCTTTGCCTGCTGCTCCTGGAAGGTTTTCACAGGAGTTTTCCTGCAGAAGAGCTGTCTTATCACTCGCTAAGGAAAGCCAAGGAATTGCTGCCCAGCTAGATGATAGGGATGAAGTGTGTGGAGCTTTCCTAACTCTTCTTAACCTTGTTGAATAGCTCCTCTGATAATATCCTGCATTTAAAGGGAGAGTGGCTGCAGGATCTGATCTGTCACTGCTTCTGCAGCTCCTCCAGACTCCTGGAAGCTTTTTTAGTGGGGAAGAGGCTCTCCTGGAGGCTTGTTGAACAGGCAGAGTGGTTCTCCTGCTCTGATGGAGGAGCACTGTGTGGCAGATGCCTATCCCCATGGAAAAGGCCATCCAGGGGAGAGGGTACCAGGCTCAAACTAAACATTCTCTGCAGCCTTGGGCCTGGAGATTCCCATTTTGGGGGTGGCTCTGAGGGTCTCAAGCTCAGGCACAGAATGTCAGGTAGGACTGAGGTCCCTGGAGGCTTCCAAATGAATCATGCACCTCCCATCCCCGGGAGTGTTCCAGGCCAGGCTGGATGGGGCTTGGAGCAGCCTGGGCTGGTGGGAGGTGTCCCTGCCCAGGGCAGTGGATGATCTTTAAGGTCCTTCCAACCCAAACCATCCTGTGAGTCAATGAAATACTCCCTCAACCCTTTCAACTCCTTGCCCAAAGCCCTGTGAGGTGTTGAGGAGCTGCTTGGAACGTCCCAGTGTCCCTGGGTGTCCCTAACCAAGCACTAACCCTTTACTAATGCCTTACAAGCTGCTTCTGACGTTGGTTTGTGTGTTTGGCTGTTGTTGTTCCCATGCAGTGCTGAAGACTGTGCCCTTTACCGCCCGGAGCGCCAAGCGCAGCTCTCGGTTCTTCTGCGAACCTCTTCTCACTGAGGAGTTCCATTACTAAACTCTTCCTCTCTCACATCTGATGCTCTTAGAAACCAGGAAGGTTGCTGTAGATATATTTATTTTTTGCCACTTCTCCTCTGTTTCTGTGCTGGGTCTCAGCCAGGACCATGTGACTGTCGTGTCGTGGTGTTCAGCGTCCACCTGACGTCGTGTCGGTGTCGCCTCCGTTGCATGTCCTCATGTCTCAGTAACTTAGTCCATCCCATCGACTTCTGGCCATCCTTGTGTTCCAGTGCCATAGAACAGCAAGTGGTGGGAGTCACTGGGGCAGGTTTCGAAGCCTGAGGAGACCCAATGCGGTCCAGAAGTGACAGTTCACTTGGCTTTTCTATGTCACCTCTGTGGCCTACACACCTCTTTGTGCCAGGCTGTACATGTCATAGCTCAGCTGCATGGACTAGGGGGTGTCCGTGGGGTTGGTTCTGTCTTGGGAGGGTTGTCTGGAATAACCCACATGGTTTGGTTTAGCCTGTCTAACCAGCACCTGCATGTTGGCTGCATGTGAGCCACGGGGTGAAACCAACAGCGTCAGGTCTCTCCTGGGTTGGTCACATCCATCTCTCACTTCTCTCAGTTCCATGCCAGCTTTCAGGGCTCCCTGAGCAGGAGGCAGCTCAGGTGGGCTCTGGGCAGAGCTGGGGGTTGGGGCATGGTGAGGGGAGGGAGTGAGGAAACACTTGGGTACGGTGCCGACGAGAAGGTTGACATGGAACTGAGCATCTCCCATCGTGGTGTGGAGTGTAAGGTGTCTCTAACCCAGCGTGGCCGACACTGTTGTGTGCTGTTAAGGACTCAGCCCCCTGAGCAGACAACAGTGTTTCCCCTCTGTACTTTGACAAGTGCTTCTAATAAACTGCCAGCCCTAACCAGCTCGATGGGTCTTTGCTCTCTGGAGTTCAGTGCTGTCTTCTCTTCCTGGAGCCAATCTTCAAAGCAGCTTGGAACTGGGGTAGGAGAGGCGAGAGGGTCCTTGTCCTTCCTCCCCACGTCTAACCCCTCTGGCCGTGGCCTCCCCCTCTGTGCTCTGTGGTTAACCTGCCTGGGAGGTTTGAACACTGCCTTGACTTGCTCTTCGTTATTCCATCCCATTTTTTTTGACTTAACCATCATTTTGTGTTTTGTTTTTGTTTTTTTTTGTTTGTTTGTTTGTTGTTTTTGTTTCTGTTTAGCCCTAAAGAAGAATAATATCACTAAATTTCCCAATGTTCACTCGAGGGTAAGGATTTCTTCTAGCACATCGGTGGTGGAGGATACCCAGAGCTGGCAAGCATCACTTTTTACTTAGCTTCCTCCTCTCTCTGTACTGCAGGCAGCTGGTGGTAGATGTGGCTGAGCTAATACTGGTGAGACCCCCAAGGCCAGTGGAGACCCTGCCCCTTGATTTGCACCCTCAGCGGTGCCAGGGACCCACAGGCCTTAGCTGGTGATTCCCTGCACACTCTATTTTGGCCGTCTCTCCTCAAGTTCAGCCCAAAAGAGTCTTTTGTCCCCAGGTGGTTGTAGCCCCAGTGATGTTCTGCTGGTCCTGCTGTGGCCATGGACAAGCAGCAGCTCCAAGGGTGGCAATGGAAGAGCTGAGGAGTTGTGTATCGACCTGAACACAAGTCATCCAGGAGACTTGAAGGAGGGTTTGCCCAGTCCAACACCAGTTTGTTTGCCAGGAGAGAAGCGTGTGAGCTGGAGGAGCCGTCAGGGGAGGAATGTGCTTGTGATGTTGTGGTTGCACAGGTAGCAGCACGTGGCACACCTGTAGCAGCACATGTGACATGTACCAGCACGTGATGGGCTTCATCCACACATCCAGCACCTTTCTCCCTCTTCCATCCATCCCATACTCAGCGTTCCCTCCTGAGCTCCCTCTGAGCAGCAGGGCCAGGCTGGGCTGGGACGAGGGGGAGGAGGAAGAGGGAAGTTGTCTCCTTCATTGTCTGTGGCTGATGAGATGTCTCTGCAGCTGGACAAGGTGGTGCCATGGGGCAGGATGGCAGCTGGAGGGACCTCTTAGGCTTGGTTGGACTCACTGATTTTAGAGATCTTTGCCAACCTGAATGATTCTCTGATAAACAGGGTTTTAGAGATCATAGATCCATCCTGGTGTGGCTGAACACCTGCCCCACAGGACCCTGAGTTACACATTCCAGTGAGCTCCACCCCAGTGTACAAATGTCCTTCGGCTGCTGCTTTTAGGTTTGGTTGGACTTCATGATCTTGAAGGTCTTTTCCAACCTGAATGATTCCATGATAAATAGGGATGTAGGGCTCACAGATCCATCCTGGTGTGGCTAAACAGTTGCCCCACAGGACCTTGGGTCACACACCTCCACGGTAGGAACATCCTTCAGTTCCCACCAGGGTTTGAGTGGGTGCATGAAGGACCAGGCACACCCAACCCAGCTGATTTCAGTTGACGTTGCCTTCCTGATGTTGATGACCTCCAGCAGGGTGAGGACCCATCCATCCATCCATCCATCCATCCATCCATCCATCCATCCCAACCCCACCAGCACTTCACCAGTATTACCTGCTGCTTGGGTGCCTAGTAGAGAGCACGTCCTCCTCGCTCCTTCTGCTCTGGCCGGGGTGAAATCCCTTCTCCTGTCCTACACAAGCTGCTTTGATTGGCTTCCAGCAGGACCTTTTCCTTGTCTGGCTGTGCGTGTGCGTGTGTGTGCCTGGGCTGGATGTGCTCACCAACAGCCCTTCCCTCTCCCCAGATCTTCGAAACCAGCCGTACCGCCGTGCCGACGCGCTGAGGAGAAGCGTCCGGCGCCGCTTCGACGACCAGAACCTGCGCTCAGCCAACGGGGCCGAAATAACCATGTGAGCTGGAGGCCTGGGGAGGGACTGGGGGGGCTTGGAGAAGGCCTTGGCCAGGTGGACTTTGTGTCCAGCCACTCCCACCAGCCTGAGGAACAGCCAAATACACCTTCAAAGGGCTCAAAGACCTTGGATGCGTCTCCACTCAATGGTCTCTACTCAACGGGTTCCCCACTACCAAGTGCCTGAACTGGAAGTACCTGCTCAAATTGATCAAAGCAATAGGACTTGATTTGATTGGGTATCTCTTTTTTGCCACCAATACATTTGTCAGTGGTTTTTTTTTTTTAACCAAAATGTAAAGTATGTTGTTGTTTTGGGGGTGTTTAGTTGGGTTTGGTGATCTCCAGGTTTAGTGACTGGGCTCCTGTGGGCGTGAGCTGCATCCTGACTGGTTGGAATGGGAAGACTGGGATGTGCTCAGCTTCTAAATGCATTCCTGTGCTGGCACCGAGGGCTGGGCCTTGTTTCAGCTGCACTTTGTGGCTGTTTGGGCATGAAAAAGAAGAGATTTAAGGGCTTTCTAGAGATGACGTGGAAATAACAACCCTAAGCAGCAACTTGGACCTTTGCCACCCCCCAGGCATGAGCTGTGGGACCCTGAGCACAGGGACAGGACCCCAGAACAGGTCACCCTGAGGTTGTGGGGGTCAAGGGCGACCCAAGGCACGGCCTGTGCTTGAGGCAGCGTTGGAGTAACAGCTATTTATTAATTAGCACTAAGCTATTAACACCTCAGTAATCAGTGTTAGGCTCTGAGGAGCTCCCTCAGCCAGCTCCAGCTCCAGGGACAATCCCACTCCCATTCCCTGCTGAGACCCACTGGGCAGAGAAGGGAACCCCAGCTGAAATTCCTGATGGGTTTCAGGTTCCCAATGGCCTTTTCCAAGCCTCAGAAGGGAAGGGAGAGGCCCTTCAGTGCCCTGGAGCAGCAGGATGGATCCCTCTCCGTGCTGGGAGCGTCGCTGAGCTGCTCAGCTGGGCACAGCTGGAGTGAGGAGCAGGTTGTCCCCTGGATTGAGGAGCTTTTCCAAGCTCCTTTTTGCTTCCAGCTTCCTTGCCTGGGCTCCTTGTACAATGTCTTGTATAGTATTTAACCACTGAGTTTCCTCTCCCTTTCCCGTCGTGAACCACTGGTGAAGGTCCCTGGTTGGTTTTTTTCCCTCCTCCTTGGATAATGTGTAGTTATATGATAATCTGTTTTTAAATGTACAGATATTTTGCTACAGAAATCAGTGCAGGTTTGTTTTTTTTTTTTTATGGTTTTTACACTTTTATCCCCACGTTAACCTCTGGGTAATATTGTAAATATTGTTTAAAAGCAACAAACAGGAAAAAAAAAGAGAAATAAAAATGCATCAAGGCCTTTGTGCTCTACAATCTGAATGTTATTTTAACTTATAGTTTTGGGGGGGTTTCTATTTAACTAAAAGGACAGTTTGGGGCTCAGAGTTATCACATTGACTTATTGCCAGCGAGTTTTTCTTGAAAAACTGCCAAGTCTTTGCCTTTTCCAGCACTGAGGAGAACATGCCACAGCCTCGGAGAGCCACGAGGGCTGCGGCGGAGCCAGGAGCACCCAAGGGCAGGAATTGTTGTCCTGAGCAGCAGCTCTGTCCTCAGGGCACGCGGCTCTGGGTGCTCTGGGTGCTCTGGGTGCTCTGGGTGCTCTGGGTGCTCTGGGTGCTCTGGGTGCTCTGGGTGCTCTGGGTGCTCTGGGTGCTCTGGGTGCTCTGGGTGCTCTGGGTGCTCTGGGTGCTCTGGGTGCTCTGGGTGCTCTGGGTGCTCTGGGTGCTCTGGGTGCTCTGGGTGCTCTGGGTGCTCTGGGTGCTCTGGGTGCTCTGGGTGCTCTGGGTGCTCTGGGTGCTCTGGGTGCTCTGGGTGCTCTGGGTGCTCTGGGTGCTCTGGCCACACAAGGTGGCATGTTCTCCTCGTGTCCCAGGGCTGGCTCTGCTGCTGAGCAAGGCTCGAGGGCTTTGGGCAGCACCTCACGGGTCTTTCCTTGTCTGTTCTGCCATAAACAGCAAATAAACTATTTACACTACTACACTGAGAGCCAGAGGCGTTTGTGGGCACTTCCCCCCTGCCCGTGACACTGCACAGGGTTGGGGCACTTTCCCCCTCAGCAGTTGTGATCTTTGATGGGTTTTGGGGCACTTTTCTCTCCCTAATGGTGGTAGTGGACTTTGGGCCACTTCTCCCTCTGTTTTCCCCTCACTAATGGTGCTCTTTGGCAGGTTTTGGGGCACTTTTCCCCTCACAAATTGTGCTATTTGCTGGGGTTTTGGGCCACTTTCCCCTCTTCCCCCTCACTAATGGTGATATTTGGCAGGTTTTGGGGCACTTTTCCCCTTAGAAATTGTATATTTGATGGTTTTCTTGGCCACTTTCCCTCATTCATAGTGACATTGGACAGGTTTGGGGACACTTTTCCATTTCCCCCCCCCAAATGGTGGTTTGGCAGGTTTTGGGGCACTTTTCCCCTCACAAATTGTGATATTTGATGGCTTCTTGGCCACTTTTCCTTCACTAATAGTGCCATTGGACAGATTTTTGGGGCACTTCCTCCTCCCCCAAATGGTGATATTTGATGGATTTTTTGAGTTTTCCCCTTTTTTTCCCCCATACAAATGGTGATGTTTGGCAGGTTTTGGTGCACTTTTCCCCCATGAATTGCAGTATTTGATGGGGTTTGGGGGCACTTTTCCCTCTTGCCCCCCCACAAATGGTGATGTTTGGCAGGTGAACACCCTGGAGCTTTGTGGAAGCCTTTGGAGCTGCTGTGGGTGTATCAAGACTGAAAAGAAGTCCTAAATCATCCCAGGAACCTCCCAAACCAGCCAAGGAAAAAAATCTCAAATCATTCCAGTTAAAAATCCCATATTATCCCAGCAAAAAAATCCCAACTCATCCAAGGAAAACTCCCAAATCACCACAGGAAAAAAATTTCGTATCATTCCAGCAAGAAAAAAAAAAAAAAAAAAATCCCAAATTATCCAACCCAGCAAGAAGTCCCTAATCATCCCAGGAAAAATCCCAAATCATCCAAGGAAAAAAATCTCAAATCACCTCAGAAAAAAACCAAAACCTTAATCATCCCACAAAAAAAACCCCACGAAAAAATTTCACATCATCCCAGTGGAAAAATCTCAAATTATCCCAGGAGATAAAAATTCCAAATCATCCAAGGAAAACTGCCAAGTGATCCAAGGAACATCCCAAGCAAGCAGCAGGCCACACTAGGAGACAAGGTTTAATCAGTGATAAAAATGTACAAAAATATTCCAAGGGGAGCAATTCCCAATTCCCTCGGGGCCAAGGGCACCATCCTCGCTGGGCTGGGAACGGGGCTGGGCAGCGACATTCTGCAGCAGCTTCTTAAGGCAACACATGGACATGGATTGAAAATGGGAATTTTATTCCTAAAGTTTCTTGAGCTGAAGAGAAAATGGGAAGAGAAACGCTGGAGTAACAGCCAGAGCTGGGCTGGGCTTGGGAACGGGAAGTGGTTGCGGCACACTCCCTCCCTCTGCTGGCTCTGCGGCCACATCCCAGCCACATTCCCAACCACCACGTTCCCAGGGCTCTGGGAATTTACTGGAAATCCTTCTCTGCCATAGTACTTGGACTTGAGTGAGTCAAGTCTTTGGTTTGGCCAGTGCCAACGAGCAAACCCAGATGTTGCTCTGGGGGTTACAGTAGAGCAGGACATGGACTCATAAGACATGGACTCATCATTCCTGTTGCCTTCCCAGAACACCCAACCCAATCCATGAAGTGAAACCCCAAGGAACCGAAGCCAAGGAGCAGTCCCAGATGTTGCTCTGGGGGTTGCAGTAGAGCAGGACATGGATTCATCATTCCTGTTGCCTTCCCAGAACACCCAACCCAATCCGTGCTGTGAAGCCTCAAGGAACCAAGGGCAGAACCTGCCTCTGCCAGCAGCCCAGCCCTGCTCCCTGCCCAGGAAGGACCACGAGGTGCCAACACCTCCCTGGGCTCAGGGACACTCCTACCAGCACCACATCCCTTCCCAGGGGAGCACAGCGCCGTTCCCACCATTCCCAGCCCCAGCTCCAGGCCAGGCACAGCTTCTGCCCTCAGAATTCCATTCACTGCTCTAGATTTGCTGCCAATAAGTACTTGAGTGGATTGATGTGATATTGGGAAGCCACAGCTCTGTCCTGGCCCCCACGGCCTCCACCACCCCTGGGGCTCCCAGGACACGTCTGGTATAAATAACGTTCTCATTGATCTTCATCCAGTTGTTCCAACAGAGTCCTCCTCTGCTTTTCCAGCTCTCCCTCGCTCAGCTCACTGCCAGAGGTGTCCCAGTTGCCCTGTGGAGAGGAGAGTGGTCAGGCCAGGGATTCCATGTTGGTGGGACCCCCTGGAGGTGTTACGGGTGCTCCCCATGGTCCCCAGCAGGGCCCAGATCCAGGTGGGTGCTCCAGGGCACACTCAGGGACACCACAGGCAGAGCAGGAGGTGATGGCACAAGGAGGACACGGGTGAGTCCCTGCTCAGTCCTTGGAAGGTGCTCCTGGGTTTGGGATTTTCCCAACTGGAGGCCTGAACAGCTCATTTTAAGAGGATAAAGCAAAGAGCAGACAGCTGCTCTTCCATCTCCTTGTGGAAGATGGAATGCACAGAATATAATCCAGAGGGACATCACTGCCACCACTCAGTGAGGGGAGCAACCCCCAAAGCTGCTGGACCAAGGGACATTTGTTTCAGTCATCCATCAAAATCCTACAGCCTTTCCCAAACCAGGGAAGCATCACAGTAAGGGCAGGATCAGGAGTTCCTCCCACAGCACTTCCCAGACTGGAAGTACAAGAATTCGTTCAATCACAGAATCACTGAGGTTGGAAAACACCTCCAAGGTCAAATCCAACAGTCCAATCTGTGACCTCAGAGGACACCTATGGAGCTTTATCCCATAGCAGCCTGCTGCTAAAGCCCAAAGGGTGAGGGAAACAGGGAATGAAGCTTACAGAATCCTTTCCAGGCCGTTTCTTAGTCGGAGATTTATGCTTGGACTCGGATCTCTGTCTGGCTCTGTCCTTCTCACTGTCTCTCTCTCTGTCTTTCTTGTCTTTGTCTCGTTCCAGATCTGATTCCGGTGAATCCTGGGGGAATGAAGGGGAAAACAGTGAACATTAATTGACAGAATATCCACACCTCAGAGAATGAGTTCAGTTTATAGAATCATGGAATGGGTTAAAGATGATCCCATCCCACCCCTGCCCTGGGCAGGGACACCTCCCACCAGCCCAGGCTGCTCCAACCCCATCCAGCCTGGCCTGGAACACTCCCAGGGATGGAGCAGCCACAGCTGCTCTGGGCAACCTGTGCCAGTGCCTCAGCACCTCACAGGGAGGAATTCCTTCCCAATATCCATGGTATATTTCCCCTTTCAATGAGTATCTCAACAGAGATCACACTGAAAACTGCTCCAAGTAGTTACTAGTTAAGCACAGAAGTAACAAAACCAAGGTTGAGGAGGAGAGAGGTTTGTTCAGCACAGAACTTCTCCTGTTCCCAGCAGATGCTCCTTAGTCCACCTCTGTGCACAAGTCATTCCGTGATCTCTGGAAGAGATCTGGACCATGTGCTCCTGGACGGGCAGACAGGGATTAGGGGCCACGTCTGGTTTTGTCCCTTGTGTGACTGACTGGCACTTGTACCTCACTCAGTGGGTGAAACTAACACCTTCTTCCTTGTGACCAGCCACAGCTGACTCAGAAATCCCAGAAAACACCAGTCTGAAGAGTTTTGCAGCCAAGAGGAGTTCAGAGAGCCAAATTTCTTTCTTTACCTAGGACAAAGCCCTTTTCTTTGGCCTCAGCTGATGCAGAGTGAAGCTTTGTGCTCTCTGAAGTCCTTTTGCTGCTCCAGTGTGATGATAGCAGAGCTAGCACAGCCCTGAGGCTCGGGCAGACCCAAGGCATGGCTGGGATTCTTCCCAGCTCTCCATAATGGAAGTGAACACCAGAACTTGCCATGCCAAACAGCAAACACCAAGTTACTCGTAGAGTCTTTCCCATCTCTCTCACGGCTGCAGTTAACCCCCAAACCGAGCCGTTGTAGGTGGTCTGGTCGTAGTTATGCTGTTGGGAACACCTTCCCCTCCAGCCCGATCCCACCAACCCCATTCCAAAGCGCTGGATGCAAAAGGATTCCTGGGACCAGCTGTCAGGCTGTCCTTAAGCCAACTTGGAAGTGAACTGCACTTACAGACTTGTGTCTTCTCTTCTTGCTCTTCTTCTTGTGTTTTTTTGACTTCTTGTAACTCCTCTCTGCAGCCACAGGAAGAGGCAAACCCACATCAGTAAAATGCTGAGGACAAGGCAATAAAACTGATTGATTTGGACATACTCAATGAAGGGTCCTACCAGACTCTGCGCTGGAGGAACGTTCAGACACCGATCTGGACTCGGAGCGTTGACGCTTCTTCTTCGAGTGGCTGTCGTCATCCTCAGACTCAGAGCCCTTTGCACAGAGTCAGATCAGCAGGGTGAGCAATTAGTAATCACTACAGCCGCAATTAGCACCGTGACTAGCCCCAGGTGGGTCTGAAGGCCCTGGGAGTCCTTACCGAGCGCGACCGCGAGCGCTTCCGGTGGTGCTTCTTGGACTTCTTCGAGTGCTTCTTGGTCTTCGAGTGGTGATGTTGACACTCGTGCTGAGGGCAAGAGGGGAAGTGTCAGCACAGCCACAGTGTGGGCTGGGGGGGATGGACCTTACAGGTGAATCCATTCCACCCCTGCCCTGGGCAGGGACACCTCCCACAAGCCCAGGCTGCTCCAGCCCCATCCAACCTGGCCTGGAACACTCCCAGGGATGGAGCAGCCACAGCTGCTCTGGGCACCCTGTGCCAGTGCCTCAGCACCTCACAGCCAGGAATTCCTTCCCAATCTCCCATCTGTCCCTGCCCTCTGGCAGTGGGAACCATTCCCTGTGTCCTGTCCCTCCATCCCCTGTGCATCACTTCCTGTGACATGGAAGAGCAATCAGAGCTCTGTCCAACCCTTCCCTTCCCACCCAATTTCAGGGCAATAGAAGTGGTTTTGGTGGATTCTTCAATGAGGAAACAAACCACTCAATTACCTCTAGGACATGTAAGAAGTCTTTAAATATCCTTTTCCTCTCGGACTCCAGAGTGATGTCCTCAAACGCTGCTTCCTTCACAAACCTGTCCCTGATCTGCCAGAACAGCAACCAGACACTGGGGTCAGGCACAGCACTCACCAACAGAGGGACAAGGGGGGAGCAGTGAGAACAGGGACAAAACAATGGTGAAAGGAGTCAAAATAATAAAACCGTAACGAAAAGCTAATCTAACAAATAAAACCATCAAAAGCGACAATGAAAATCATGAGAATTATATGAATGTAGATCATTAAAATGACACTGAAAAACACCTCAAAAACACACTAAAACCACAAGAACACACAAAACCCCACCCAAACCCACCCTAAAAACACCCCCTAAAAACACCTCAACAACACCCAAAACCCACCCTAAAATACCTAAAAATATAGTTAAACCCACTAAAAATATACTTTAAATTACTTTCAAAATACTAAATACTATCAAAGCCTACTAAAAATACACTAAACCCCCCCCCTAAAAATGATAAAACCATCCTAACAATTATACTTTAAACCACTAAGAAAAAGACTTAAGACTACTAAAAATTGTACTTAGAAAATACTAAAAATTGTACTTAAAAATGCTACGAGTTATACTTGAAAATACTAAAAAACCCACTAAAAGACACTAAAAGGAGATTTGGCTCCCGCAGGTGCCAAACCTCTGACACTGTTACAATGCCAAACTTCCAACCAGACCAGTGAGGCAGAAGCACATGGAAACCTGGAGCATCCAATCCCACTCTTCTCCTGCCACTTCAGCCACAAAGCCCAAGTTTCCATCCACCACAGTTGGGGAACAAAAGTTCTCCAGTTCTTACCCACACCAGACTGGAGGTTTTGGATGATGATTTTGGGATGTTGATGCTTTGGGCTCATTTTGGGGTTTGGGGGCTTTAAATTCTACTCAAAAACATCACCAGAAGGAAGTTCTGTACATCAAATCCAAACCTCCCTGAAACCAGAACCTGAAGAGCCTCCAGGGCCCCAAGTCCCAGAGCAAACAGGAGCTGATCCACACCCAGGTTTGCTGCAGACACCCACCAGGGTGGGAGATCCCTCTGGGAGCTCCTCCCTGGGGAAATGCCCAGACTCACATCCTCCCAGACCGCGTCCAGCTCGATGGGGGGAGTCGCCTGCTTCAACATGCTCTTGAAGGCTGATTCCTTCCTCTTCATCTTCCGAGCCTCCTCCTTCTCCCTCTCCCTCTCCCGAGCCTCGGCCTTCTCCAGCAGCTGCACAAAGCCACAGGAGAGATGAGACACCTCCAAGAGCAAAGCTGATCACTCAGTTCAGTGGGATCTGGGGAACGCCAGGAGCTGTTTGAGCCATCCAAGGAGAGGCTAATAACTCAGTTCAATGGGATCTGGGAAGCTGTCCATGACTCACTTGGATGTAGAGGGAAATTAATCAATGATTTGTTTTCAAAGCATTTAATTGTTGATTTTGAGCATCTAAATAAGAGTTCAATGTGCAAAGCAGAACTCCAGGAACAGGGAGAAATCAGGAGCAAAGCTATGGATGCATGAGGGAACATCACTTAATTCCCACCACGGAATTCCTCAAGTTGAAATGTTGCTTGGAGTTAACATATTTTGGCAGCTGCTGTCAGGGTAAGGAATCTAAGGCACAGCATTTCCCTCAAACACTGTAGAATACAGGGAAAATGAACCCTAACTCCTGTCTGGCCAAGAGATTTCCCAGCCCAAGTCTCCAAGCTGTCTGGATCTAGGAATACTCACACTGTTGAAGGCCAGTTTGATGTTTCCTGCATCTAAAGTTGTGGCTCTTTTGGTGGAGCTGATGACTGTGACAAAATCTTCAAAGGAAGTGTTCACTTCCACCACAAATCCTTTATCCTGGAAGAAAATGGCACAAGGGAAGTCAAGGCCTCATCCAGGGCTAACATGCCATTAACTCAACCAGGAATCCCAACTCCCAGCAGCAAGGAGATCCCTTGATGGATAGATTTAGCACTGCAAGAACCCACATGGAGGATCTCCTCACCTTCAAGATGTCTTTGATGATCTTCTTCTCATCATGGTAACGAGCTTTGAGGTCTTCCACATAGAACTTGAAGAGGTCGAGTGCTGTTGAGCCTGAGGAAAGAACCAGCTACGTCAAAGGGAGCTCCAATCCAAGAGCTGCTCCTGAGGAGGTACCAGGTACACAGATCCCCCTGCTCTGTCCTGCCCCCAGTCCCAGAGCTGTGGAGGACACAGTCCTTACCAGGCTGGCCAAGCATGCTGGTGAACCTGATGTCAGAGCTTATGGCTGGGTACAGCTCCATCCAGGAGGACATGGAGTGTAGCTGTCCATGCTCGTGCAGTTCATCTAGGAAGAGCTACAAGACACGTAAAATGGGAACTGGAGTCACTCAGGATGCTTTTCCTTTGCTGTCAGCTGGGATGGATAGTCCAGGGATTCCATTTTTGCTCAGCTAGGACTGAGAAATCATTTTGTCCATTGTCTCTCCCTGCCTTCCCCACCTTTTACAGTGTTCCAGGACCATTTCCTTTCCATTCACACCTATTCCCCTCTGATCTCCTCCTTTCTTGGCAGCTTTCTGCCAGACCACCGATGTTGGAAAAGAGCTCCAAGACCATAAAGTCCAACCTGTGACCCATCACCAAGTGCCATGTCCAGTCCTTCCTTGGACACCTCCAGGGCTGGTGATTCCAACACCTCCCTGGGCAGCACATCCCAATGCCTGACAGCCCTTTCCATGGAGAAACTCCTCCTGAATTTGGGCCAGGCAGAGCTGTTGCTGGTAGATAAATTAACTTCTGCATCTGCATTCCTCTGCCTTTAGCAAGCCTTTAATTAATATTTGTGGGATTCCTCTGGATCCATCAATGGTCTAGACAACAAAGACTATTTGAACAGATGTTTTCCAAGTGAGCAATTCTTTATTCTTTCCCAGTTTTAATAGAACATCTAACTTCACACGAGGCAGGACCTTACCTTGAGTGGGTCTGAATCTAAAAGAAACTGTGCTCCCACCAGGCTTTAAACAAGAGGGCCCAGAAGTGCCCCCAGGGCTGGCGGTGCCTCACACCAGTGCTGGTACAATCCAGGTGCCATTGGCCTCTTGCCCACATGGGCACACCTGCCCAAAATATCTCCTCACATGCCAGTCCAGCACAGACCCAAAGCCACTGACCTGAAAGGATTCTCTGTTCTTCCGCTGTCTCCTCCTCTCCCTCAGCAAACTCTTCTGCTTTTCTTCCTCTTCCTCCTTCTCCAAGGCCCTGATGTGTTCCTCAAAGCAGATCAGTGCATCCTCCTTATCCATGTCTAGCAAGAGAAGACAGTGACAAGGGTAAATGTCAGGTGTTCCTTCCTGCTGCCTCTCCCAAAGGAAAGACACTGTGTACATACTCTGCAGCTCCTCGTCCTCTGCAAAGGTTGGATTGTCCATCAGGTACTGCTGAGCCTCTGACCATGTGGTGCAGTAGGTGACATTGGCCATGTTATCCAGTATGTTCTTCAGAGCTTCCCAATTCCTCTTCCTTAACTGCTTGGCTTGTTCCTGAGGAGAGAACATTGAGTGTGTGGTTAAATATGAGGTGGTATGGACAGAAATACATGGCCCCAAGTTTGTTCTCCAAGGAAACACGAAATTAACCTTTCATTTGCAGAGAATCATGGAATCAGAATGGTCTGGGCTGGATGGGACTTGCGGCCATCCAGTGCCAGGGGCAGGGACACCTTCCACTATGGCCCCAAGTGACATATCCACATGTTCCTTGGACACCTCCAGGGCTGGTGACTCCACCACCTCCCTGGGCAGCACATCCCAATGCCTGACAGCCCTTTCCATGCACAAATTCCTCCTGATGTCCAACCTGACCCTCCCCTGGTGCAGCCTGAGGCAGTTTCCCCTTGTCCTACATACAACTTGACACACTATTATAGTTTCACACTCTGATCCAGAGCAGTTCAGAGTGAAAGCCAAGATGCAATTCATTAAAATCATGGTTAAAATTAAACCCTTGGCAAAAT